>NW_024081138.1:499522-547019 GCF_003009895.1 Hyaena hyaena
AAAAAAAAAATGTGTAAACATGGATTCCTACCTTATCCATACACAGAATGAGAAGTCCTTTCTTGCTATTTATACTCTTTTGAACGGATCTCACTATTCTCTCTAACGTCTTCAACAGTACCCTATGTTCCCTGGTTAAATGGCAAACAGGTATATTCAGAAGGCCTCCCCAAACCCTTCCAATCTTTTCTCTGACATCTTCCCTTACATTCAGCCAAAATAGGCCAATCCAGGGGCGCCTGGATGGCCTAGTCGGTTGGGCGTCCGACTTTCGCTTGGGTCGTGATCTCGCGGTTCGTGGGTTCGAGCCCCGCGTCGGGCTCTGTGCTGACTGCCAGCTCAGAGCCTGGAGCCTGTTTCAGTCTGTGACTCCCTCTCTCTCTGACCCTCCCCTGCTCACGCTGTCTCTCTCTCTCCCCTAGAAATAAATAAAATTAAAAAAAAAAAACATTAAAAAAAAAATAGGCCAATCCATTTCCAACCATGTCAGTTACATGGATGTAATGTGGGTGCTTCCCTGCTTCCCTCTGTACGGGTACCCATGACCTCAGTGGTGGGGGTGCCTCACCACTCCTCTCTGCTGCTTGAACTGCCCCCCTGGGCACTCAGGTCCAGCCCCAGCCTCACATCCCCCATGCTGGGGGTGTCCTTTGGCCTCACAGAGCCTTTCTCCACTCCTCTCTGCCCTGCTCTGCGTGCGCAGGAGGCTGGCTTTTAGGGACCACATCGTCTGAGCTCTCATGCCCTCTGACTTCTGACTGGAGCAGCCACTGGAAGGGTGGGAAGAGACAGGCCAGAGTATTTACTCCTTTGCTCCCCCTCCACCTGGCTGCTGCAGAAACTCTCACCAGGCTCCCGCCTGACCCCACGGGCTTGAGATGGTAACAGGTCCCTCTGCAATGGTTAGGCCCTAGGCGCTTTACCCACCCTGTTGACTCCCTTAGTTCTCTGTAACTAGTTTCTTCATTCAATTCTGTTGGTTAAACTACTTTGAGAGTTCCATCTGTTTCTTGCCAGGACCCTGGTTGAGACAGACTTGGTGAGTGCTTTCCCAAGATCACAAGTCACCCACTCCTGGGAGATCAATTCCACCTCAGGGCCTTTGTGGCATGAATTACACACATAGTTGGTACACAGAACCAGTTCTGTAGAGTACTGAAGGTCCCTTGAGTAATCTAACGTGGCTGCCCAAACTGGGCTCTCTCAATCACCAGGTAAATCAGCCCTTGTCAGTCAGTGAGCCACAGCCAACTTCTGTTGCTAAAGTAACTGAGTATTTCAGATACTATCTCTGAAAACAGCATTTCTTACCACATGAACCCCTCCTGCCCCCCTCCTTGCGAGTCACAAGAAAGGGATGGTCAATCTGGCCAGTAATCAATCAGATGGCTCTCTTAGGTTTCTAATCCGACATAATCCAAGAAACTCAGAGACTGACAACAATTAGAGTATGAAGGTTGCTACATGCAGTTCAGGGTTGGTAGCCAGGCTGACCCATGGGAAAACAGGAAAACTGGTTACAAGAAGAGGAGAGTAGGATAAAGCCCATGAAGTCTGTGGGACCATTTGGTTTCTAGACATTTCTGAGCTCTGGTTCTTCTGAAGCCTGTGTGTACCTCTGTTGCTATGTCTGTGAATCTACCAGTCATCTGTTACAACAGCCCTGCCCTTTACCTGAATAAGCTTGGGTAAGTTTATGATTCATGCACCAACTAGCCTGAAGCATTGGGAGAACCCAGCAGGCCCCCTGTGGGAATTGGGGCAAGAATCTTATAGGCATGGAGCCTTCCAGACCCCTGGATTAAATCTCAGGAACAAATGAAAGAGACAAGGCTGTCCTGGTTGCAGAAGTCTCGGAACAGACCAGAGGGGGTGCTCCATAGACCAGAGAGAAGGAACTTCTCCTAAACTCTTCAACAAAGAGTGCATCAATGGTCCAAGTAACATGGAGGAGCCACAGGAAAGGCTGAGACCAGTCACCAGAAAGGTAGCATGGGAGCAGGAATATGGATTTTTTTTCGTTTTGGCCAGCTCAATATTTTATTAGAGAAATCCAGGATTATAACGGCCTTTGGAGTTGGCCTTGGGACCCTTATTTTTACCAAAGGTGGGTACAACACTGACAAAGTTTTATTGGTTTTATTGCATCTGCTGCTTGGCCCAACCTATCTTCCTCTCCCACTTGGCCACCTTAGGAGTCTGACCTCTCACTTTCCCATCACAGGCCAGGAAACTACTTCAGAAATAATACCGGGTCAAACCTAGGAGTATGACCTGGTTGTCCTGGTTGTCTCCAAGGTAGGCATGGTCTGGGAAGCAGAGGTTACTTGTTCATTCAACATGCTTAATGTATATATGGTGAGTGCTTGGACACAATGCAGAGTGGCCTTTGTACACACTGTCATACCGAATCTTTTTCACTCCCCCGTGGAATAGGGACAATTTATTAGCTCCATGCCACATATAGGAAACTGAGCCCCATGAGATTCAGTAACATTTCCAAGGTCACACAGCTGATAAATAACAGAACTAGGACTTGGCCCGATTTTGTCTCTCTCCAAGACCCCCTTACTTAACCACTCTGTATGGTTGCTCAGTCCTTGCCCTTTCAGGGCTAACAGTCTAGTAGGAGAGAATTAAGTTGGGGTCAAGATCTGCCTTCCTTCAAGAAGATGTGATTTATCTATACAATGGAATACGACATGGCAATGAGAAAGAATGAAATCTGGCCATGTGTAGCAACATGGATGGAACTTGAGGGAGTTATGCTGAGTGAAATAAGTCAGACAGAGAAGGACAGCTACCGTATGGTTGCACGTATAGGAGGATTAGAAGGAACTTAATGGGGGACCGTGGGTGAGAAGAAGGGGAAAAATAGTGTGGGAGAGGGAGGGAGGCAAACCATGAGAGACTCTTGAATGCTGAGAACTGAGGGCTGATGGGCGCTGGGGAGAGGGGACAGGGAGTGATGGGCACGGAGGAGGGCACTTGTTGGAATGAGCACTGGGTGTTATATGGAAACCAACTTGACAATAAACTATTTAAGGAAAAAAAAAAAGATCTGTCTTCCTGACTTTAGTAACAAGATATCTGCGGAAAGGGGCTGGGTTTTGTTCCATGACCATGTCTTAGATTCCTAGTTTGTGGCTTAGTGCTGGTAGTTGAATAAATGGTTTTGATGCGGAGGAGAATGATAACACTAATCAAAGAGTCAATCAGGAGCTGGGTGCCTGACTACTCATTCTCTGCAGTGCTAAAATCCTAGACTCGTTGACCAGGAAGGAATAAGTGAATGACCACATAAGAAACAGCCGTGGGCTTGTTTCAATCACCGAAAACCCCTGTAATACCATGCCTACCTCTTAAATCCCAATTCACTGCCAGAGAACAAATTTGTGATCAACTCTTGTCTCTGACTGGCTGTGAGCACACTTATTACATATATGAAGAGAGGAAAAACTCAAGCACTGGCCTGTGGCAATTAGAGGGGAGCAGAATGGTACCCAGCACTGAGAGCAGCAAAAGCAACAGTAATGTGCCTGGTCAGTGAGCCACACCGGGCGTGGAACTGAGGCTGAGATATCACCACTGTCAACTCAACTGCCGAGTCACCCTCCTCGGAAAACTGGGAAAGGCTCAAAGACTGTCTCCACTCAGGATTACAGCCATAGAGGGGTGGCTCAGTCAGTTGGGCGTCCATCTTCAGCCCAGGTTATTGTCTTGGAGGTCATGAGTTTGAGCCCCACATCAAACTCTCTGCTGTCAGCACAGAACCTGCTTCAGATTCTCTGTCTCCCTCTCTCTGCCCCTTCGCTCCCTCAAAAATAAATATTTAGAAAAGAAAGAGATTATAGCTATTAAGAAATAGCCCTTCTCCAAAACCAACTGGCTTAATCCACCCTTCATTTTAAAGATCACTAGAGAAGGGGACTGCACAGCCCTCAGACCCTTCCCCACAGCATCTTAACTCTGTCAGGAAACACCTTACTTGCATCCAGCCTAAACCCTCCTCAAACTATTAAGTCTCAGCATGTGTTTCTCAGCGTTGTGTAATAAATATGATCTGAGGCTAGTAAACCTGCCCTCGGGCAAAATCATTTCCTCCTGGGTTTTCTGAATGTCGCTCCTCTTCGAGTTCCTCTCGATGAGAGACTACATGGTGGCGGCAGGGCTGGGTGACAGAACACCAGATTAGAGGCGAGGAGAGCTGGCGGCTCTGTCACTTACTGGCCTTGGGACCTTGCGCAGGCCAGTGAGGCTCCCCCAAGAGGAGAAGGATCACCTCTGCTCAGGAGCACAGGGAGGGGGAAGAAGGTAAGATTCTTTCAGGCCATCTGTGACTTACCTGGACACTGGCTTGAAAGAAATAGACTCTGCATGTGAAGACCCCAGGCCTTCTATTTCTAAATGCAATACATTATTTCTGGGTGTGTGTGCAAATTCACTCAAGAGCCCCTTCACCCTCCCACTCCATGGGTATGACGTTGTTTGAGGGGCTTGTTAGAGTCCAAAAGGGCCCTGACCCTTGTTGACTAGAATAAGGAGTATGAGTGCCTCCAGGTGTCTCCACGTGTAACGGAAATCTCTGGAACGTTAGCACGCACACACATGCAAACTGTAGAGATTAGTTTCTTATCTGTGTGAAATGAGATCTTTTTATTTATATACTTCTAGAATGTTCAAAAATCTTTTTACTCTAAGCATATGTTACGTTTATAATCCTAAAAACCCTTAACATGATAAACAGGGGCCATCGCCACACACAGCTGAGAGGTGTCTCGGGCTGCCGGGCTATTACAGGAATAGGATCGCCCAGCTTCCGAATTTCACTGTTGCTGTTCAATCCACATTCGCGAAGCGCTCAACCTTCAGCGACGTTCATTAGTTACTGACCAAGTGCTGGCACTGGGCTAGACCAGGGGCTGGCACACCAGGCCTACCACCAGTTTTCATACATAAAGTTCCCTTGGAACACGGCCATGCTCACTCATTTATCTACTGTCGGTGGCTGCCTTTGTGCTAAAACAGCCCAGCTGAATAGGTGCATCAGAGACCACATGGTCAACGAAGCCAGAAGTATGTGCTATTTGGCCATTTACAGAAAAAGTCTGCCGGTCCCTGCTTTAGAGGGTGAAGATTCGACACCAACAATAGCCCTGCCCTCACAGACCTTAGAGTCTAGCTGAGGGGCGCTCGGTTAGTTCCACAAATAACTGTGTAGCTGTAATACGCTAGCAAAGAAAGGTACGTTTGGTGCTACTGGAGAGTATTCCAGACAGTTGACCCATTGGGAACATCATGGAAGACAAAAAACAGAACCAAAGCAGCAGGTGCATAGACACTATGACGGGCATTAAAAAGCAGCAGCACCACACCCCACAGAAGTAAGCCAAACTGGCTGGAAGTCAAGGCCTGGCAATGCGTGTGACACCAGATAAGGCGGGGCGGGGACCGGGAGACGCACGTGCAGGACTCTGGAGAGCACGATAAGGCCTTATCTTTATCTGAGGAGAAATGGGGAGCCTTGGAGAGTTTCCACTGAGGCTGTTGGAGGCACGATGGGATTAGTGATCTGAGAGGATTTCTGTGGCTTCTGAGTGGAGTAAACTTAGAGACGTGGGTTAAAAGGGTTAACCGGTGGGGAAGCTGTTTTGCAGAGGCCTAGAGGAAGATGAGCGGCCTTGGGCCTCCAAAGTGCAGAAGGCAGGGGCCAGAGGGGCGAGGTCTGTCCGGGTGAGGTGCAAGAGCAAGCTCATCAACCACACCAGTGCTCCTGGCCACGAAGGAGGCCTCTGTCATCATGGTGCCATGGGTCAGATACAGTGGAAATACTCCAGAACACGTGGAGACATATTCTGGTCCATAAACCCGGCTTTCCCTTCCCCGGCTTCCGTGCATCTGGGGACTACAGGGGATACCCGGTCTTTCAGAAATATCACCAGTGGCCATTTCCTTACATGGTGCTGTTCAATTATGTATCCTGGTCGATTCACTCAAAACTCTGATGTGACAGGGGTCCACTTCTTCCCTCAGTTATGAATATTATGATCAGGGGACTTCCTGAAACCAAAGCTCTCATCTCCCAGACAGAGCAGGAAGGCTCGTTTGCCAAGCTGGGTGAAAATCAGGTTACCTAGGGGCACCTGGGTGGCTCAGTCAGTTGAGCGTCCGACTTCAGCTCAGGTCATGATCTCATGGCGGTTTGTGAGTTCAAGCCCCACATCGGGCTCACTGCTATCAGCCTGTCAGCATAGAGCTTGCGTCAGATCCTCTGTATCCCTCTCTTTGTCCCTCCTGAACTGTGCTCTTCCCCACACACAAAAAAGAATACATTCCCCCCTGGAGTTGGGTAGTGGGGGGGGGTATTCTTTTAGTAAAACAAACAAACAAACAAACAGGTTACCTAGCATGTCAGGGCAAAGGTGAGAACTTGCATGGGGAAAGGACTTCAGTTTACTAACAGTCCTAAAGGAAAAAAGGAATTTCGGTCCTTTTAAGGAGGCAGGGTGTGCTGAGTTGGAGCAAAGGCCCTCTGCTGGTCCATTGCGTTACTGGGCTATGAGGTTTCAGAATGTGCTGGGTGCAGCTGGCTTCCCTTCCCTGGGGAGCCAGGCTGGGTACACTGGAGGGACTCTAGCACTCACTAGGGCGGAAGGATGGATGGGTGGCTTCTCTATCTCAGTTCCAGAGGTGGGGCTCTGGAGGGTGCGGTTTGCTTGCACCCCTCCCTTCAGACAACTAGCACCTGGTCAGAAGCTGGGCTCTCCTCAGGCTCACACACGCACCCAGCCCAGCACCCGCAGCGTACGGCTCCACGCCCCGCAAGATGCAAGACCCCGCCCTTATCCTGGCCACACTCAGCGAGACTCGTGATGATACTTGTTGCTTGATGCAGTGTGTAGGGGATCCATTCCCCCCTCACCTTACAGGGAATGTCTGTTTGCAGAATGGCCAGAGGAACACTCATGATGGACTGGAACACACAAGACTGCAAAAGGAGGCAAGAGCGTCCTCTGCTCAGTGAGGCACTTCCAGATCCTGGGACCCTCTGTGGTGGCAGGCACGCACGTGCTCCTGGAGGCTGTGAGCACTGATGTTCATTGGCACTTGGCAGTGGGGCTGGGAACATGCTCTGTTGTATAAAATCCTGATGGGGGGGGTGGGGGGGAGAGGGACACCCGGGTGGCTCAGTAGGTTAAACGTCTGACTTCGGCTCAGGTCATGAGCTCACGGTTCGTGGGTTTGAGCCCCGCATCGGGCTCTGTGCTGTAAGTGCAGCACCCACTTCAGATCCTCAGGTTAGGTGAGATTACATGTGAAAACACGCCTAGAAGTGCCGGTGTGGTGATGTACCCGGTGAGTTCTGGGCCCCTCCCTGAAGCTCTGCTCAACACCTAAAGGCGTCTCACACTTAGCGCGTCTAACACACCAGCTCCTCCTGTAGTGCCCTCGTCTTATTCACGGCAACTCCATTCTTCCAGTTGTTCTGGCCAAGGTCCTTGCGGTTGTCTGTGACTCCTTCCTTTCTCTTGCTCTTGGCTCTTCCTTCAAAATATACTCTAAGCCAGAATGTCAGCCCCGGTGGGCCAGGCCACTGCCATCTCTTGACAGATTATTGAAACCTCCTATCTAGTCTCTCTGCTTCTGCTTTTGAACCCATATGGTCTGGTCTCAATCCAGCAGCCAAAATGATCCTATTAAAAAGTCAGAACACGTCAGACACCCTCTGCTCAAAGTTGGCACAACGGCATCCGTCTCACGTGGAGGGAAAGCCAGGTCTCTTACAAATAGCCCGGAAGGCCTGGAATGATGTGCGATCTCCCACACCACCTCTCTGACCTTATTTCCAGCCACTCTCCTCATTTAACCTTCTCTAGCCACATTGGCCTCTCTCTCAAACATGAGGAACATCCTGCCTCAGGGCCTTTACACTTACAGTTCTCTGCCTGGAACATCCTTCCCCCGGATACCTCCATGACTGGCTTTGTCACTCCCTTCAGGTTTGTGTACAAAGTCACCTCCACAGCGATGTCCTCCCTGAAAGCCTTTTTAAAACTTCACCTTTTCCCTGATAGCTCAAAACATCCTGCCTTGCTTAATTTTTCTTCTTAGCCCTTTCACTATTTAATATGCTTCGTCTTGTCTTTGTTTTATAACCACCTGTGCTCTCCATTAGACAGTAAGCCTGAGAGAAGGTTTTTTTGTTTTTGTTTTTGTTTTTTCTAGGAGAGAGAGAGAGAGAGAGAGAGAGACAGCACGAGCAGGGGAGGGTCAGAGAGAGAGGGAGTCACAGACTGAAACAGGCTCCAGGCTCAGAGCTGGCAGTCAGAACAGAGCCAGACGCGGGGCTCGAACCCACGAACCGAGAAATCATGACCTAAGCGAAAGTCGGACGCTTAACCGACTAAGCCACCCAGGCGCCCCGAGAGAAGGTATTTTTGTCTGATTCACTACTCTATTCCCAGAGCCTAGAACAGTGCCTCACATATAGCAGATGCTCGAATAAATATTTGTTGATTTAGTGAATTAAGTGACAAAGGACCCAGGGCTTTGTTGAAGCATTAGACGTTCCTGCCAACTGAAACTCAATCAAAACTCTAGACCAATCGTCCCTAAAATGAAGGTACAAGTCAACTGTAATATATAATTTATGTTCTCAAATACGATGTCAGCCATCTGTTTACTCTGCAAAATGAAATGCACCATATTTTTCCTTTTGATTAAAAGTATAGAACGTCCTCAGCCTGACCTCTTTTGATTGAGCCACACTTCTGTCCGGCGCTGGGTCAATAGAAGCATGGCTGGAATACTAATGGTGCTTCTATTTTTGGTTCACCCCATGAGTAGGTTTCTTTTTTATTTTTCCTTCCTTTCTGTGGCCAGATATATCAGCAGGCAACAGATCACTGCTGCCATAGATGTCAAGTTCTACAGAATCAAAAGGGTATGTGGCCACTCAGGAGACACGATCTACAACTTGAAGGGGAAAACATTCTTGATCCAACAGTAATTCTAGGAGCAAGACCAGATCACAGGAAGCAAAAGCCACTGGAAAGTGGGAGGATTTATTTTCTCATATTCTCACTTGTACTTTAACAGTTTCACTGACAGTTTAAAAGGAAGAGAAATTTGAAACCCAAAGAATAAAGTCTTTATTCAAGGAACACTCCATTGAATCACCATGAGCTAGTAACTGAGCTAATGACAAGCCGACGTGGGGATTTTCAGAATGGTCTAGATGAATTCAGTAAAATAACAGCCCCAGTTAGTCCATTTGGAATCTGGAGAGGAAATGCAAACACTGGATTTGGGAGATGGCATGGCAGAGTAGAAAGGGCAATAAGAGGTTTGGAATCTGACAGCCATAAGCTCTAATCCGGGCTCTGTGTCTGGCAGCTTGTACCTAGTAAGGGATCAATAAATGACAGCTCCTTTCCTGGCCTGTCCAAAGTTAAGTCTGAACGCTTAAAGAATGGTGTACAGATATAAGTCACCAGTGAGCTGTTTCGGGGCAAAATATCCCTGAAATGTTCTGCCAACATAGGGCAAGTACCTTAACTTGCTCCTGAGAATGACCACAAATCAAATGGGAAACTGAATTCAAAGACGAAGAAAAACACCAGAAGAGGAGAAAATGCAACTCTGGCTTTTGCTAGGTGCACCCCAGGAAGGAGGACATTGTGAGTGACTGACTTGGGAAGCATCCCTTTGAGTAGGCGCTTCCCAGACTTCTTACCCAGGCTCAGCACAACAGATTGCAATGCAATTGCTCACTGTTTGTTTTGTGACAACACACCTCTTGGTTACTCAGGACAGGGAGGGCGGAGAAGCTCTGGCACCTATTTTATTTTTGTTTTTTCAGGCACCTAAATCCATCCATCATCCATCCATCCATTCAATCTCTCACCAAAACTCTTTCTGCGCACCTGTTGTATGAATGTGAAGCACATGCCTAGCATTTCAGAAGATACACACGTGATGTCTTACATTTTAAGAGATTCCTAAGAGCCACCGAACTAATCCAATATTCCATATGTGTGTGTGGGTGTGGGTGTGTGTTTACACATGTGACTCTTGATCTCGGAGGCATGGATTCAAGCCCCACACTGGGCGTAGAGCTTACTTAAAAAACTAATTTAAAAAATGTAGTAGGGGCACCTGGGTGGCTGTCAGTTAGGCATCTGACACTTAATTGCAGCTCAGGTCATGATCTCACAGTAGTGAGACTGAGTCCCATGATGCGCTCTGCACTGGGCGTGGAGCCTGCTTGGGATTCTCTCTCTCTCTCCCCCCCAGCCTGTTTTGCCCCTCCCCTGCTTGCACTCTATCCATCTCTCAAAAAAGTAGTAAAAAGGGGGGCTGGCTCAGTTGGCAGAGCATGTGATTCAATCTCAGGGTTGTGAGTTCAAGCCTATGGTGGGCATAGAGCTTACATAAATAAAGTTTTTAGTTAATAACACCTATTAGAGTAAGAGCTTAATAAAATATACATACTAATATTTACTAAGATCTTATCATACTCCAGGTACGCACTATATGTTTATGTGTGTTACTCTGTCACAACTACTCTGTGAAAAACACTGTCATTTCCTTTAATGAACAGATAAAAGAAAAAAAAACAAACAAACCAGGGCTGGAGGAATTTAAGGTCACATAGCTTACAAGTGGCAGAGCAGGGGTCTGAATTCAAGTCTCTCTACTAGAAAGTATGTCTCAGAATTGTCCTGTTTGCTGTACAGGGATTTAAGTGTATGATGTCTTCTATGTACCCGTTCTCTGACATAACGATAAAAAGACTGATATTAGAATAAAGAGTGTGTCTCACAGTTTCAGGGCTTGTAGGCAAGCAGCCACTGATAGAAATGAAAGATCCAGAAATTCATCAAGGTTCTAAGTTGTGGCCACTGTTCACATTTACTAAGATTTGAAATATGACCTCATCAGAGCCTTTAGGAAAATGCTTTTGTAGTTCACCAGAACATAACCTTTACTCCAGAGCCACCGACACCCAGGCAACATTCATGTGGCCAAATATATGCTCCCACATGTCCTGCGACAACTGGGAAACAGAAATGGAGTAGAAATTAAGATCCCCGTATAAAAGAGGAGGATTAAAGCCCCGTGACCATTAATGCAGGGGATCCACTGTGAGGTCAAAAATCTCCATGAGGTATTGAAAGAGCCTTGAACTAAGAGCAAATAGTCATGAGTTCAAATCCAAACTTGTGACATTGGGCACATCAGTTAGCCTCTATTCATCTCTACAAGATATCAGAGTATTTTTATAAGATTAAGTAAGTGTAAGCCAGATCCATTCAATATTCATGTTTAAAAAATGGAAGGATCTTAAATGTTGGTCTCCAGCATGAAGTGACAATGTACGTGAAAGGCATCGCTGATACCTTATCCAAAAAGCTCTTCCGTTAAATGGAAAGGAACTGAGAGACTAAAAGGTACCAAACCAGAACCCAGTTCTCAAGACTCTGGAGTCTTGACTGGAAACCTTCCAAACCACGTCCATCATGCTAGTGGGATTTTCTCATCTCTCTTTTCGCCTTTTCTCCATTCTCATATTAAACCACATTCCACATAAAACCGACAACCATCCTCTGTTTTCTCTGCTTCCTTTTAAAGTTCTCCTTCTGTGCCTTAGAAGATCCCATTTAAATTCCTCCTGCGGGGGCGGACATGGGGATCCTGTATCTGACACCAAAGAGCTGTTGTCTAGACAGGAGATCCAAATCATTTGGGTTCCAAAGGCCAGAGCAAGGACTAATGGCATGGACTTAGAAGAAGGTTCCAGCTCTGCATAGGGGACATGTTTGTATTAGTGGCTGCTGGCCAGCTGTGGGGCAAGCCTCTGAAGTCGTACATGTCCCCCCAAGAAGGCTCAGGCAGAGAATCTCCCCCGCTGCTGCCTGATTGAGCCTAACAGGGAATTATTTTATTCAACACTTATTAAGACCTTCGGGGTCCCAGACACTCAGGAACATAAGCATGACGAGTAAGGGTATAGCATTCACTTCTCAAGGGCCACTGGGACAGACACATACGTACGTAATCACAAAACAATGTGGGAAGTACAAAACAGAGAAAAATTCCTGGAGCACCGAGCAGTGGACCAAAATCAGGTGGGCAATTCTTTCCGGAAGCTGTGACACCTGAGCGGTCTTAAAGGCTGGAGGAGAAGAAGACGTGAGGGGCAAGATGGGGGCACTACAGAAAGGATTCTGGGCACAAGAAATGAGCATGGGGGCGCCTGGGTGCCTCCGTCATTTAAGCGTCTGCCTCTTGACTTCAGCTCAGGTCATCATCTCATGGTTCATGAGTTTGAGCCCCATGTCAGGCTCGGGGCAAAGCCTGCTTGGGACTCCCTCTCTCTCTCTGCCCCTCGCCTGCTCATGCTCAAGCATGCTCTCTCTCTCAAAAATGAATAATTTCAAAAAAAATGTTTTAAAAAAAGGAATGAGCATGAGTACAGAAGCAGAAGTGACAAACAGTACAGCTTTATGAGAGGCAGGCCAGGCAGCCGGATAATGCTAGAACATAGACTGTGAGGGTGGGGAGGAGTGAGAACAAGGCTGGAGCCGGAGACAGGAGCCAGGGCACGCACGGAGAGCCTTGTAAACTGCATGCTGCGGAATGAACGTTGCCCTGTGGGAGCAGGGCAGCCAACACCTTATGCGTTTTAAGCACAAGAGTGACTAAGTCTCCATGATCTTCAATTTAGGAGTGTTTTCCCAAGGGAAACTGCAGGCCAGCTACGAAAGGTGCTGAACTGGGCTGTGGGAGAGCCGCGGGGCTCCGGGCAGCCCCGCCTGACTCATCACCCCAGACAAGCACGGAGCTCCTTTCGTCTTCTGCCTCTCCCTTGCCCGTCAGCTCTCGGTAAGGCTGACCTCATAAAAAGGTAATGCGGGCACAAGGCAACTGAGCATTACAGAGTGCTCTAAAGCAGCTGGTCCACAGTGCGCCCCGAGCATCGCAGTTCTGTCGTCCAGCAGGGGGGACCCTGGCGGAGAGCAGGCCTCGGGCTGCAGGGGGGTTAGGTTTGCCGCAGTGTGCCCTGCAGCGTGCCGGAGCCTGCCTGCATCTCCTCCTCCCTCCCTCCTTCCCTGCCTCCTCATACCCTCTGGCTCCTGGCCCGCTTCACCGAGGCTGGCGTGGGAAGGAGGGGGACCCAAGCCCATCTTGCAGGGAAAAGCATGAGCCACAGCCACCATTCTGAGCTGCTCCCCAGCTGGGACCTCCCCCACTTCTCCAAACCACACTGCTCATCTCAGCTCTCGAGGTGCCATTTGGAACAATTTCCCCCCTCCTCTCGCATCCCATTCCTCATTTCCTGCCCCCAGGGGCCCAGGGCAGGGGTTGGGGAGGGGGGTTCACCGCCTGGGTGACTCCTTCTGTAAGTGCATAAATGGCTCTGCCTCACTAAACCTTCCTTAATCGTTCCTTCATACCCGACCTTCTCTTCCTTATTGCCCTTTATTCTGCACACTTGGGCAGACTGTAACATACATACCCTCCCAGCCCCTCCGCGCGCACTAACCCCTGAATCCGCATTTCTCAGTCTTGATGTTCCTCCTCCTTTCTGTCTCTCTTCTGAACTCTGCCTCAGCCTTCCAGGCAGAGCCCAAATGTCGCCCTGACCCTAAGGCTTTCCCTCGAGACAGATGAAACCCAGTAGGATTTTGTTTACCTTTATGGGTTTTGCTTATGTCCTAAGAACAGCTAGTATGTATATGCCAGGCGTCTCTCAGGGAACTTTATATAGTAACTCAGGTAATCCTCAAGACCACCCGTCATTAGCCCTGTCCAAGATAACCTGTCCAGGTTTACAGCTACTCAAGAGAGGGGCTGATTCTCAAACCCACACAGCCTGGCTCTCATCAGCTAATTCTTCACCTGCACACTAGGAAGCCTCAGAGCTCAAGAGACACCCTCTGTTCTCCCGGTGCCCTAAGAGCCTGGCACCCAGCAGGCGATTACTAAATGTGCTCTGAATTGAACTGAAATTTGTTTAGCATGCATCCCTGTGTCCTCCTCACAATGCCTATTGTCTCCTTAAGCCGTCCATAAGATTCTCAAGGAGAAAGGACTAGATCATGTTTCTTGATGGGCCCACAATCGTGATGCATAACGAACTGGGGGATATGCAGAGAGCTCGAGGGGTGCAGCTGGCGGCCAACTAATTTTAGATCAGTCCATGCCTTAAGTGTGTACAACTTACAAAGCCTTTTTCAAATGTCTGATCTCATACATCCTGATATCCTAGGCTATGGAATGGATGTGGAGAGGAAGATAGGGAGACTGAGGTGAAGAGTGCATGAGACCCGGCCAAGAAATATCTGAATGACATTACAGGGATTACAACCCAGGGCTCTGAATGAAGCCCCTGAAAGCCACTCTGTTCACCCATGTGGTTTTGGCCAGCTGTGCCTATCAAGAATGGGTGGGCTGAGTGAGTAGCTCTGCCCCCACCTTGGGCGGCCTGGGGGGCTGGGACAGGTGCAGGAGACAAATGGGAGTCAGTGAGAAGTGACCAAAGGGGAGCCTGGCTGGGCCTGCAGGGAAAAGGGTGGCTATAGGCAGAGGTGGGGCAGGATGTGTTAAGGCAGGCTCAGCAGGGCCTCGGGGGACCCTTCGCAGTGTTTGGTCACCCTCACCAGACAGTACAGAACACTCATGACGTGACTTCCACGTGGTCTGATAATGTAGCTAGGAAGAGTCAGGTAAAACTTGTTTGCCCTTCCCAATAGTTGGCGATAGTTTCCCTACTGCTTGTAACTATCCCATTGCATTTCTACAAATACGTGCCTTTATGGTCCTAACCAACGTAACTTCAGACTGAATTTACTCGATGTCGTGTGCACACGGGGTTTTTAGGCTCAGGTGCTCTGTGCAGAAGACAAGCTATTTTTAAATCTTTTTAATGTTTTATTATTTATTTCTGAGAGAGAGACAGCGCGAGCGAGCGAGCGAACGTGAGCAGGGGAGGGTCAGAGAGAGAGGGAGACACAGAATCTGAAAGAGGCTCCAGGCTCTGAGCCGTCAGCACAGAGCCCGACGTGGGGCCGAAACCCACGAATCGTGAGATCATGACCTGAGCCAAGGTCGGACGCTTAACCGACTGAGCCACCCAGGCGCCCCAAGATAAGCTTTTAAATGCAGAAAGGGCAGTGAACTTCTAGCCAAAACACCTGCCCCATCCTACCAGCTGGGCAGACTCCCTGGGCCTTGATCTCCTCTTCTGCAAAAGGGGCATGAAAACGCCCACCCACCTACCCAGGCCCAAAGAACTGTGGCAACGACCTGTGCCAAGTCCTGTGAGCTCCCAGCCTAGGCTTTCCGCTGATCAGGAAATGAATGAGACACTGCAGATGTCTACTCCTAATTGTAGGGGAGAACCACCTCTCACTGGACACATCGCGGGGGGGGGGGGTTCCAGACCTTAGCCGCTAAGACGCGGGGGCCGCCCTTTCCCGCCCGCGCCCCCGCCCGCGCGCTCGCCCGCGCGGAGGTTGCAAAGCGCCCTCGGGGGCTAGTCCCGCGCCCGGGCTCCGGCACCGCTCTCTCACCTGCGGCTCCACCAGCCAGCGGGGCTCGGCGCCGCCAGCCGCGGGGCGCGCCGCGCGGAACGCCGAGTACACGGGGATGCGGTCCCGGCTGCTGTACAGGGTGGCGAAGCGCTCCGCGCCTTCGGAGCGCTGACAGATCTTCACGTGGGCCTCGGCCGCCAGCCCCGCCGGCGGGGTCCCGGCATAGAAGAAGCGGTCGCATTCGCCGAAGCCGGCTTCCTCCTCGCCCACCAGCCGGCCTTCCAGCAGCACCGCCAGGGCGAGGAGGCTGCCCAGCGCGAGCCAGCGCGCGGGCCGCATGGCGGCCTCTGCGAGCGCGGCGGGGCCGAGCGGCGGCCGGCCGGGGGGCGCGCGGGCTCTGCGGGCCGGGCCGGAGGGGGAAGTCGGGACCCGGGCGCGGCGCGGCGGGGCGCGGCAGGGCGAGCGCTCGGGGGCGGGCTGCGCGGCGGGGGCGGGCCCGAGGCCGGAGGCCGCGCCTCCCTCCCTCCCACGCGCCCGCCCGCGCCGAAGATGGCCGCGGAGGCCGGGGTCGCGGCTCCGGGGGTACGGCGGCGTCCCCGGCGCGCCCCCCGGACTGCCGCCGCGCCGCCTTGCCTCTGCAGGCCGCGGGGACGCGCCCCAAGGGTGGGAGACTAGCGTCGGGTCGGCCGGATCCCAGGGGGCTGGGAAGCGACGGTCCCCTGGGCGGGGCGCCGAGAAGCCTCTGGAGCCGGCGCGCTCCGGGAGCCTTCGGCGATGCAGAGGGGCGGCGTGAGATGCGCGCAGAACGGTGGCTGTTTGGGGGCGAATGGGCAGAGACCCTCCACTCTGAAATCTAGTGCAAAGCGAAAAGGCCCAACTGCGCGCACACCTGTAAAACTGTGATGTCATTTTAGCGGATCAGAAGCCCCGAGACTCAAACTGAGCAATCCTGTGATAGGAAGTTCCTAACCGCGGCAGACAGTGCAGCCCTGAAGGCTTAGAAACAAAACCAAAACCGAGAAAGGACACCAGCCAACATCGCTGGTGGTTGGGTTTCTTTGATTCATTGCTTCATCCATCACGCGGAGTGTCTTCACGCCAGCCTGGGCTGGGCACAAGGGTGAGCAAGAACAGCGTCCCTGCGGCAGGAAGCCTACTCGTTAATCAAAGAAATAGGAGTCATTAAAAACGGTATATGGATCTTTGAGAAACTGACCCCTTTCAACTTGCTTGCCTTCCGAAGATAAAATTATAATATCGCGCTTACTTTTGTAAATGACACACATCCTCACCCCAAGATTCTGAAACCTGCTACAGGGTGGAAGTGCCTTGATCTAACTGAGGTTTTTGCTGACTGCTCATTTCAAGGCATGGCCATTGTGAGGGACATCTCAATGTGTGACGCACAGCGCATCCATTGGTCACTGCTCTCTCCCTGTTTGGTCGCCTCTGGTCCTTGTTTTCCACTGACTCTTCTCCCAGGGAGGAGTCTTCACATCAGATCCTCTTAGGCTTCAGTTGATAGCCTCCAGCAAAAACTTGAAGAGGAAAAAGATTTTGATGGTTGATGTGAAGTAAAATGACATTCTACTTACACTTCTACCATCTGGTTGTTTTTCCCCCCCAGTTTGTTTGAAAGTAGCAGCCAAACTAGACACTTCTCCGCACCCCTGCCCCCATCTCCATGCTCTGATGACAATTCACCCCCCTCCCATCACCACTTTAGAGCAAGTTAGCCTAGTTTCACATCCGATTTTTATCCCTTCATCCCCTCTCATCCATTCTCCAGCTGGAGTGACTTCCTAAAATAAATCTAACCGTGTCACTCAACTCATACAGTTGTTCAGTTCCTCTCTGCAGCCTGACTCCTTTCCCTGCTGAACCCCATGAGCACTGAGATCTGGCCCCTGTGCTCCCTCGGCTCGCCTCCCACTCACCCCTAAGCACTAAGCAGTGTTCTTTGCAGTTCCTTGAATGACGATGCCCTCTTTTGTCCCTGAGCCTTTGCATCATAAACTAATTTTGTTGGCCTGGAATTCTCACCACACATGTCACGCATTCCAGTTCCTTCACTCCTTTCATTTATCACCCCCCAACCCCCTCATCCACGTGGTCTGGCTAAACATTTGTTCTACAAGTCACCCACCTTCCTGACAAGCTTGTCCTATCCCGTCACTCTGCTGCTACCCTACATGAGGTTAAGGGCCCCATCTGATGGTGCCTGGTAAGCTGAGTATTTCCCCTGTATCTAATTGCTATTCTCCCCCACACACACACACACACTCCCAGAAACATACATAGTGCAGGGCACCTGGGTGGCTCAGCTAAGCATCTGACTTTGGCTCAGGTGACGACTTCATGGTTGGTGAACTCAAGCCCAGCATTGATGGGCTCTCTGCCGTCAGCACAGAGCGTGCTTTGGATCCTCTGTCTCCCCCTCTCTCTGTGCCCCTGTCCTGCTTGCATGTGCACACATGCGCATACTGTCTTTCAAAAGTAAAATAAAATATTAGAGAGAGAGAAGAAACACACAGTGCCTGTTATAGGGTAATGACTTAATACAATGAGCGAGTAAATGAATGAATGAAACCAAAAAAATTTTTTCATAAAATTTTATTTGGATTCTCACTCCTGTAGTTCATTCATTCATTTTCAAATGTTTTTAAAACATCTACCATGAGCCAGCCATTGTGCTAGATGCTGAGTATTTGGGGGCTGGAGGTATGGCAGGTAAAGTTAGACCTGGCTCCCCCGCCCCTCACAGCACCCATGCTAGCACCTCAAAGGGCTACACAGGTAAGCAGGATGGAAAGCAGAAGGTAGTGGATCCTGGGCACCGGCTCTGCCTCAAACCAGGGAAGGCAACGCTGGGAACTTTCTGTAACACAGACTTCATCCCAATGCAAGACTGATGCAGACCTTTGCACCACAGAACTTAAAATAGGCAGGGAAGACAGACAAGCAATTACAATACAGTGGGAGACGTGCTCTTTAAGGGAAGTGCTACATGCTGGAAGGGCAGAGAAGGCTAATCTGGGGAGGAGAAGCTCTGGAAAGATGAGGACAGTGAGAAACCATACTCGATGATGAGATGTGTTGAAACGATGGCTCGGAAACCAGAATAATTAATTTCTAGCCAACTTTTTGGCTCTCCTGTCTGTGGATCGTCTAGTACTTGTACAAAATTGACAAATCATGAGCAAGTTAGCCCCATGTGGATCAGTAGAAATGAGGAGGTTGAGGAATAGCTCCTATTTGGGTTAGAATGCCTGGTTTATTTCCCTAATAATGACTAAATCTAAGAAAGCATGCCTGGCTCATTACTCCGGTGAGCGGCAGAAGGCGTCTGAGCCAACCCAGCTGTAGACACCCATGCCAAGCGGAGGCTGAGTCATGCTCACCTAAACTTGGGGCAGAGCTGTCTTCTTTCTAGCAAAGCTAAATGTTGGATGATGCCTAAAAGTAATAATTAGACAACTTCTGTTCTCATAGAAGCAGCATTTGGATGCACACAGACACACACACCTTGCCCGTTAGCTTATGCTAAAGAAAATGCACCTGACCCACATAGCTGTTGGGTACTTCTGGATTGTTCTGCTGCCTCTGGATACTTGTTCAGATGTTAGAGGATTACTGAGGCAGGAATAACTTTGAATCCCTTGTGTGGAGAAATATTTCAAATAATTTTTCTGATAAACCTCCATAAAAAATAAATGAATCAATAAAAATAAAGATGAATTTTTCTTAAACCTTCTTTGGCTCTTCATATCTATAGGGAGAAGAGTATCGTGGTTATGAGCTTGCATTCTGGAGTTTGACCGTCTCAGTTCAAATGCTGGATCCTCTTACTGGCTTTGTGATCTTGGGAAAATTGTTGAACCTCTCTGTGCCTCAATTTTCTCATCTATAAATGAGAATAATGACAGCAACCTACCTCCCTGTGATAAGTGCATTAATACATCATGTTTCATTGAGTCTAAGACACACATTTTTCACATTTAACATCTCCAGAGTTGAGATGCATTTTACAATTGATAGTGTGGTGTAGTTTGTCTCGGTGGTATGTAAAATAACAGTGCATCTTATAATCAGTGTTGTCTTAGACGTGATGAAATTTCCCAGATACAGGAAAGAGCTTAGAAATATGCTTGGTACATAAAAAGTACTATATGGGTATTTGATAGATTATATAGAGATAACATAGAAATGTAGCTTCTCTAACTTTCAGAGCTAATCAATATCGCTCATTTTTAAACAACTGTCTATATTTCTATGTTGACAATGACAGGTAATGACATGACTGACCCATTTGTCAGGAAGGAAAAAAGCCATTCTCAACACCTGACTTGAGGTTGGAGGAGACATCTGGTATCCATCCCTGTATCTTAGCAAGATCTCGGAAAAATATATAACTGAGGGTTGCTGAGACAAGTACCTTGGATGGGCTAATTATATGGTCACCTCTGCCTCAGTATTATTTATCTAATTGTTTATTAGGGAGACTGGGTGCTCTGAGACACAGCAGAGAAGTAGGATCTCTGACGGTGGGGCTAAGCAGTCCAGCTCTGGCCCCAGACCTCCACACGCCAGGGAGCAAACCAAAACTGTGCAGCTAACCAAGCACTTTCAGGAGGATGGTCAGCATCCGGCTACTCAAGTGGGCCCTTTAGAGTCTTTACACCCCTATCCAAGGAGCTAATCAAAGTAATTGTTTTCCAATCACATATGGCACTCTCCCCAAGAGAAGATTCAATAAATAAATGTTTACAAATATCATCACATTTCTGGTAACACTTTAGTGAGCCTTGGAGACCCATCTTATGAGTGACTCCCAGGCCACTTCCCACCAGCCGTAATTTAGCTCAACCTCTGGGTCCCAAAGGCGCAGATTATAGGCATGTAGACATAAGTGAGTGTTGTATATTTAGAGAGGGGATCAAAAGCAGTTTCTCTGTCTTTTGGTTTCTTGCTGATTACATGTTCCCCTTTAATATGTATTCAATTGTCAACGTGAGAATGCAGAACCTTTGATTTTTTAAATTTTCTTCATTTTGAGTAACATATATTTCTGCTTATCAAAACATGTGTATATTGCCTTTATATTAAGTAAAAAAAAAAAAAAACTTTCCAGCAGCAATCAGTCAAGAAAAAGAAATAAAAGGCTAATCCAAATTGGTAAGGAAGAAGTAAAACTCAGACTATTTGCAGATGACATGATACTTTATATAGAAAACCCTAAAGACTCCACCCAAAAACTACTAGAATTGATAAATGAATTCAGTAAAGTCACAGAATACGAAGTTAATTTACAAAAATGTGTTGTGTTTCTAATCACTAAAAATGAAGCAGCACAAATTTACAATTGCACCAAAAAGAATAGAATACCTAGAAATAAAATCAATGAAAGTAGTAAAAGACCTATACTCCGAAAACCATAAAACATTGATGGAAAAAATTGAAGATAGCACAAACAAACTGAAAGATACTCAGTGCTCATGGATTGGAAGAACCAATCTTGTTCAAATATCCATACTACCCAAAGCAACCACAGATTTAATGCAATTTCTATCAAAATACCAACAGCATTTTTCACAGAGCTAGATCAAACAGTCCTAAAATTTGTATGGGTGCACAGAAGACACTGAAGAACCAAAGCAATTTTGAAAAAGAAAAACAAAGCTAGGGATAACACAATTCCAGATGCTAAGTTATATTACAAAGCTCTGGTAATCAAACCAGTATGATACTAGCACAAAAATGGACACATAGATCAATGGAACAGAGGAAAAGCTCAGATAAGGCTCCAATTACATAGTTGACTAATATTCAAACAAGGAGACAGAACAGGCAATTGGAAAAAGTCTCTTCAACAAATAGTGTTGGGAAAACTGGACAGCAACATACAAAAGAATGAAACTGCACCACTTTCTTTCATGATATATAAAAATAAACTCAAAATGGATTGAGGACCTACATGTGAGACTGGAAACCATAAAAATCCTAGAAGAGAGCACAGCCAGTACTTCTCTGACATTGGCCATAATGCCATCTTTCTAGACATGTCCCCTGAGAAACAAAAGCAAAAATAAGCTATTGGGACTACATCAAAATAAAAAGCTTCTGCATAGCAAAAGAAACCACTAACAAACCTACTGAATGGGAGAAGATATTTGCAAACGACATAACCAATGAAGGGTTAGTATCCAAAATATATAAAGAACTTCTGCAAATCAACACCAAAAGAAACCAAATAAGCTAATTAAAAAATGGACAAAAGGGGCACCTGGGTGGCTCATTTAAGCATCTGACTTCGGCTCAGGTCATGATCTTGTGGTTCGTGAGTTCAAGCCTTGGATAGGGCTCTGTGCTGACAGTTCAGAGCTTGGAGCCTGCTTCAGATTCTGTGTCTCCCTCTTTCTCTGCTCCTCCCCTGCTCACATTCTCTCTCTCTCTCTCAAAAATAAGTAAACACTTAAAAAAATCTTTTAAATCGGCAGTAGGCATGAAACAGGCATTTTTCCAAAGATGGCCAAAAGATGCATGAAGGATGCTCCACATCACTCATCCTCAGGGAAATGCAAATCAAGACCACAAAGAGATGTTACTTCACACCTGTCAGAATGGCTAAAATCAAAACACAGGAAACAACAAGTGTTGGCAAGGATGCAAAGGAAAAGGAGCCCTTGCTTATGCTCTGTTGGTTGGTGGGCATGCAAACTAGTACAACCCCTGTGGAAAACAGTATGGAGGTTCCTCAAAAATTAAAAGAAAAAAGTTAAAAGTAGAACTAACAAATGATCCAGTAATCACACTACTGGGTATTTACCCCCAAAATACAAAAACACTAATTTGAAGGGATATAAGCACCCCCATGTTTACCGCAGCATTATTTATAATAGCCAAATTTTGGAAGCAGCCTGAATGTCTATCAATAGATGAATGGATAAAGAGGTGGTATATCTATCTATCTATATATAGAATATTATTGGAATGGAATATTATTCAGTCAATACAAAAAAGAATGAAATCTTGCCATTTAAATGATGGGGATTAAGGAGCGCACTTGTGATGAGCACAAGGTGAGGTATGGAATTGGTGAATCACTATATTGTCCACCTGAAACTAATATAACACTGTAGGTTAACTACACTGGAATTAAAAAGCAAACAAACAAACAAAGACTTTCCAGGAAAAAAAGAAACTGAAGTTCTATTAACATGTTTATTAGAGAAAGAAAAATTAGAAAACTAGAATAAACAGTTGTATACATGGCATGATCACACTGTGTGAACATAGGCAAATCATAAAAGACTGAGGAGAGTTCAGTAATTGTCTCTGCATGACAAGATAAGTAAAATTATTTTATTCTATTTTTATATATTTTAAATTTTAAATAAAGTATCTTAAAAGAGAAAAAATAGGAAAACCCTTTTTTATTTTTTTTTAAATGTTTTATTTATTTCTGAAAGAGAGAGAGACAGCATGAGTGGGGGAGGGGCAGAGAGAGAGGGAGACATAATCTGAAACAGGCTCCAGGCTCTGAGCTAGCTGTCAGCACAGAGCTGGATGCGGGGCTCAAATCCACTAACCGTGAGATCATGACCTAAGCCGAAGTCGTATGTTTAACTGACTAAGCCACCCAGGAGCCCCAGGAAAACACCTTTTTAAAGCAAATAATATTAAATTCGGTTGGAGTTTAGAAGCCACTAAATTTAGTATAAATTTTAGAAAAACTCTCAAGAGGATTTCCTTTCCACTAGTTGCTCAGAGAACACCCAGGCATTACATCATCCTTCCTGATAATACAAACATGATGTGGAGGCTCTGAGGAAGAAAGAAGACCTAAATCCGCATCCTATAGATATGGATAAACTGCTTGGCTTTGTTGTTTTGCCTAACCCCTGTTAATACTCTTTAGTATTTATGGTAATCTGTCTGGGCCGCTATAACAAAATACCACAAAGAAAGGTGGTATAAACAACAAACATTTACTTTTCACAGTTCTGCAGGCTGAGAAGTCCAGGATCAAGGTGCCAAGAGATTCAGTGAATGAATTTCATCACCTCTAAGACACCACTGATTTTTTCTAAATGTTTAAATTTTTGAGAGAGAGAGAGAGAGAGTGCTCGTGCATGTGCATGAGAGTGAGGGAGGGGCACAGAGGATTTGAAGCAGGCTCTGCTCTGAGAGGTGAGAGCCCAATGCAGGGCTTGAACTCATGAACCCTGAGATCATGATCTGAGCCCAAGTCGGATGCTTAACCCAGGTGCCCCAAGACACCACTGATTATAAGATGTACCACTATTTTACATAACCACTAAGGCAATTAAACTATTGCAAATTCATGCTGAAACCCAAGAGGTTCAGGGTATAAAACCACCCTCTGATTTGTCTAAAAAGGCTTTATTGAAGAAAACTGATGCAGAAGAAACCATGGCATTGGCCATATTCATTGAACTTTCTCCCTTGACTTGTTAGCTAGCTCCCCTAGGTCCTAATTTTGGCCACCAGTGGTGATTAGATGACATCATTTTTACCAGACAGTATTACTGCTTGTCCCCTCATGAAGTCGCCTTTTCTTGATGCTTCAGCCACTGACCGCTCACCCCAAGCACTCTGCCTACATTTCCAATGGCATTTAGACTATGGATGGTTCCTGGGTCTCCCGCAGGTCTGTCCCCTTCACCTTGCTCAGCACCATGTGACCCCCTGTTCTTCCAGCAAGTTCTGCTATTACAATTTCTGGGCATTTGAGGCCTCTGTCTTGGTTCTATTAATCTGCTGCACATGTACCCAGGGCCCAACAATGAGGGCATCTGTTGCAAATCTAATATTAGCAACCAACACAAGTCACATCATCTTGTATAAAGAGAATATTGAGGGAGAAACATTTGGTCACTAGCAGAGACGCGGCAGCAGAGAACAAGGAGCTCTGTCAACAGCTGGGCTGTCCGTTATTCAGGGGAGAGGGATGAAGGGAGAGAGGAGAGTAGAGATATAAATCTTCACTTCTTCCCTGCTGTTCTGCTATCCTGGAGAATTACACATGCTCTTCATGACTCCTACGTCATCTGGCCCCAGGTCAGGCAGGGAGGTGCCCTGCGACCATGGAGGACATACCAAGGTCCTAGAGGGTGGGGGTCAGAAGCAGCCATACTTAGCCTGCATACAGAAGGGATGCAGGGGTCTACTGAACTAACAAGTCACCCTGGATTATAAACCTTTGGTCACATGACTTAGAGGACTCCAACTATCTCACCTTTTTTACTGGCTCCAAAGGTGGAGTGAGATCATTTAGTGTGGTCACCATGACTGTGGCATCTCGGCCACCCAAACTGGCTGTTTAGAACAGAGGACATGTCTCAGAGAACAATGGCTCAGCGCTGGCCTCCGGAAATGTTGAACTTGGCCTCCAGAAGTGATTAATAGAGTTTTTAAGTTTTTCAATCAATTAGCTGCCAACATTTGAAAATCTGGAGATTTTCTTCCTAAAATTGTAAGTTGCCAACTTCTATTGAAAATTCGGAAAACGACAGCCCTGTGATCCTCATTCCCACCGAACGAGACGGTAGGTTGGCACCAGGGAGAGTCCTTGGTCTTACTGTGGGGCATAAACCAACATCCGGCAGTAACACTCACTTAGATAACTCGCCTGAGCCCAGGGGGAGTGTGAATTTTCCACCAGCCGTCAAGCATCTCACAGGAAAGGTCAGAAGTTCTCTGGCCGAGTTTTCTCTAAACAAGAAGGCTGAGTGCCATGAGCAATGGACAGGAATGGCTGCAAAGAGAAGGACCCCACTTCAAAGAAATACAAACTCCCACAGCTAGAAAGCCAAGCCCTGTGTGCCCAGTGACCTGAGGGAAAGAGACAGTGGGAGCCAACACAGCCTGGACACCATGGCCCACAATAAAGAGAAGCAGAAATGTTGGCCAAGAAGCCTGCACAGAGTCTCATCACGTGTGCTGTTCTCTGGTATGGAGGCGGGAATGGCGGGGGCGGGGAGAGAAGAATGTGTCCTCTCTGTGTTGCTTCCTATTTCCACTGGGCCCGAAGAGAAAGAAAACAAACCAGAACTCTCACTGGCACATGCTGAAGAAACTAAGCTCCCACCCACCCCTGCAGCCTAAATCCCCATGGGCGAAGTGCTAGATGGGTGGTCCTCAACTTGGCTGCATGAAGGCGTCACCCAGGGAACTTTCCAAATTTCGTACTCCTGCCATTAAAATGAGGTGGGGAGGGTGGGAGTAAGGCATCCAGACATCAGTATGTTTCAAATGTAATTCCAGTGGGTTGAGAACCAGTGTCCTGGAGCAGTGCTTCTCAACCTTAAACTTGCCCGGGACTCACCTGGAATCTAGTTAAAATGCAGATTCTGAGCCATAGGTCTGGGCTGGAGTCTGAGCTTCTGCATTTTCTAGTAAGCTCAAAGGCCATGTCCATACTGCAAATCCAGACCACGCTTTGAGTGACAGGAAGCAACGGCCCGTTTCCTTCGTCATTCTTTTTTTCAAGTATTTTAGCAAGGAAGACTGGAGGTCTGTCACCTTGAAGTCTGAAATAATAGCAATAACCAAAGACTAAATAGAGACAACAGTAATGTTATTAAAGTAACACAAAATAATAATAAAAACGTCAGTCACGGTGAGACTTTGTTGTGTGCTTTTTGCCAAACACTGTGCTGAAATTACATTTTAAAAAAAAATATTCAACAAGCCGCTGTGAATGAATAGCCTGTTCTTAACTTTGAGCTGGTTACTACTGGGTGTTTTACTACATTAGCTTATTTGAGCTTCACAACCACCCTTATTGTTGTGGGCAATGTTATTATTATTTCCATTCTAGGGAAGAGGAAGCTGAAGCTGAGTGGACGCAGCTTACCAAGGCCACAGTTTGTAAGCGCGGTGCTGGAGTTTGAACACAGGGCGTTTGTCGGTAACCACTCTACTGGACCATCTTTCCAGGGAGCTGGGGCCTCAGCATTGCGAGTGGCCTGCCCATGGTCACACTAATAAATGGCAGAGCTGGGCTTCAAATCTCCCTCTGCTTGATTCTCCAGACTGACCTCTTGGAAGGAAAAATGGATGCTGTTTATAAATTGCAAGTCAATGTTGTTGGCACGCTGCACACACTTGATATCGCAGCGGTGTTTCCCTGTCTCGTTAGCTATTTCTTTTATCTTTCTCCTAGAGTAACCAGTGTGAACTATAGACAAACAGTTTGGAGGGTGTGCTTGTCCATTCCGACTGCTATAATAGTACTATACACTGGGTGTCTGAACATTGATTTCTCATGGTTCTAGAGGCTGGAAGTCTGAGATCAGGGCACTAACACGGTCATGTTCTTGGTGAGGGCCACTTTCTGGTTTGCAGACAGTCACATTCTTGCTGTAACCTCCGATGGTGGAGAGAGAAATCTTGCTCTGAGGTCTCTTCTTAGAAGGGCATTAATTTGTTCCGGAGGGCTTCACCCTCATGACCCATTCACTTCCCAAGGCCCCACCTGCAAATATCATCATATTGGGGATTAGGGTGGCAGTATATGAATTTTGAGGGAACACATTCAGTCCAGAGCTGGGGAAAGGGTGCAGATAGTGGTAAGACAGAATGGAACATAGGAAATGGAATTCAAGTGACCCAGCTCCCTAAGGGAGCCAAGGAATGTCAATGCCATGGGCAGAGGAAGGGAGGGATCTGATAGGAAGCTACATTCACTTTCCAGAGTGAAACAGCTAGTAGGGGAACTCAAAGCCAGCCCCCTTCCCCCTGCGGAACTGACAAGGAAAGAATAGAGATGTCTGGACCAGTCATCATCCCCCCACCCCCCAAAATGGTGGCATGAATCAATTTCTCAGGCACAATTGAGGAAAAAGCAAGCAAGAAGGCTGCCATGAGTCCAGGAATAGACAGAAACATCTCTGAGAGTCCCATGGGGCTTTGGCTTTGAACTTGAGGCTGACTGCTCCCAAAAAAAGATACATTTCTCTAAGGGCTCTAAAAACAGTGGCTTGGGGAGAGCCTGGGTATTGTTGTGGTTGCTGAGAAGCTGTGGCATGGTGAAATTGTCTAACTGCTTGCCTGTGTCTCCAAGCACATCATAAATTCTGTATTATGTCAGATACAGTGCCAGGCAGTGAGGGTGCTTGACAATGTTTGTTGAGTGAATGAATGAGTCACATTTGGAATAAGAGAGACAGAGTATATTCTCCGGTTCTGCAAGTTATTTTTTTAAAAATATTTTTTATGTTTATTTATTTTTGAGAGAGAGACAGACAGAGTGTGAGCAGGGGAGGGGCAGAGAGAGAGGGAGACACAGAATCCGAAGCAGGCTCTAGGCTCTGAGCTGTCAGCACAGAGCCTGATGTGGGGCTTGAACTTATGGACTGTGAGATTATGACCTGAGTCAGACACTTAACCAATTGAGCCACCCAGGCACCCCCTGCAAGTTATTTCAACACCCCAGCTTAGAGCTGGATATCTCATTTTTATTTATTAAAAATTTATTTTAATGTTTATTTTTGAGACAGATACAGAAACAGAGTACAAGTGGGGGGAGGGACAGAGAGAGAAAGAGGGAGACACAGAATCCAATGCAGGCTCTGAGCTGGACACAGGGCATGAACCCATGAACTGTGAGGTCATGACCTGAGCTGAAGTCAGATGCTTAACCGACTTAGCCACACAGGTGCCCCTGGATATCTTATTTTAAAACATAATTAATGTGAAAGCAATAATGCTACAATACAAACCATTCATTTATTTTAGCTGTTTCTTATGATGCTAATCCTTTTTTTCAATTCTTTGATGATTTCAAGTCATTTATTCATTCAACCAACAATATGCATTGAGTTGTCACCATACACAGAAAACCAAAAGAGATAATAATCAATTGTATTAATATGGTGTAATCCACAAGATAAGCCAGACATAAGATAAAGTCCTTAGGGTCCTAGAGGGTCATGGGGAGTTACAGTTGAGGTGATATAACCACAAGGGAAGTAAGGTTAGGCCAACTCATTCCTAAGCAGTTTCTCACCAAGGAGAAACTTACTCAGTAGACCTTTGACATTCACAGGAGATCCGACATCTTTGTCAATTCCTGATGCTTGCGCTTTCCTGAATATTATCCTTCTCTGGACCTGGGATTTTCCTGTGCATAGTCTCAGTCTAAATCTACTGACTCTTCAACTCACACCTGATCATTCACCTGGTAGCTGTTTTGCTAGAGAATTCCTGCTGCAGACCCTCCCCCCCACCCCCCAGGAGCAAGGGGTCTCCTTCCTTCACACTAGCTTCATAGCCCTCTGCATTATTTGGCCTCATAGAATATTGCCTGCCCGTAGTTAATTTGAGTTGCTCATAAATAGCTGAAATGGCTTGTTAACTTAGTGAATGCCAGGCACCTACAGTGTCTGTTGGAGTCTCAGCTAATTCAGTACAGGTCTAAAGTACCTACTGTGTGCCCAGCACACACCATGTTAACTGATGCAGCCGGGAACCAAAATATAGAGAGTTCCCGCTCTCAGGATTTGAATTTGGTAGGAAAGACAGAGCCACTTCCAGGGTTGGTTGTGAATTATATGTGATTTCAAAGGCTCTCTGGTCCCCAGATTCCTCTATCCTCAGTTTACCTAAAACACCAACCACCGCAACCACTCGGTGGTCTTCTAGAGCACTGTTCATTAACTGAGTTACTGTATTTTGTGCCCATCCCCCAATCCAGACCCCTGCCCAGGCACCCACTCTCACACTTCTGCCCTCCGCCCACTTTGCAAATCTGTAAGTGCATTAAGGATGCTCCCACCTCAGAACATTTGCACATGTTATCCCTCTGCCCATAATGGTATCCCCTTTCCTGTGTCCGCATGGCACATCCCCAAGTGGCCTTCTTAAAGTCTCTTACCACATCCCCAAAAAGTCCACCCTATCAAATACAACAGCCCTGTCACTCTCTCACCCTTTACTCTGCTTATTTTTCCTCATAGCCCTTATGACTATTTGACATGTTACTATATGTCACTCTTTATAATGAAAATCTAACCTCTAGGAGAGCTGAAAGTTTGCCCTTTTCACTGTTGTTTCCCTAATTCCAAGAACAATGCCTTGTACGCAGTAAGTACCCAGTAAACATACTGAATGAATGAATGAATGAATGGGCCCCCAAATGCCTAGACAGGATGTGAATCTTTTGAGAAGAAGCTCTGAGAGATCGACAGAGAAAAGATGCTGTCTGAGGTCTCCAGGCCCGGAGGTAGAGCTTGTTAGGGGGGTTGGGGTGGGGGTGGGGGGCTGAACAATTAGGGCACAAGGATGCCAAGATACCAGAGGTGAGGTAAGAAAATGCAGAAACCCGGGGCGCCTGGGTGGCTCAGTCAGTTAAGCCTCCCATATCGGCTCAGGTCATGAACTCGTGGTTCGTGAGTTCAAGCCCTGCATAGGGCTCTGTGCTGACAGCTCAGAGCCTGGAGCCTGCTTCAGATGCTGTGTCTCCCTCTCTCTCTCTCTGCCCCTCCCTTCTACTCTGTCTCCCTTCTTTCAAAAATAAATAAAGACTAAAAAAAAAAAAAAAGAAAAAAAAAAGAAAATGCAGAAACCCGACTACCATGCAAATGTTAAGTTTTCATGGTACCTCCAATGATACCTTTCTCCTGCAGTGCTCAGTTCTGCCTGCCTGAAATTGTTTATCCCTGTCATACCCACCACTACTGAGGGTTCGTGAGAAGGGTGTCACTATTATCCTGCAGTGAGGGGCAATGAGGGAAAAGGGTGTGTGAGGAATTTCAGGGGGAGAGGCTGTGTACAGTGTGGGATGGGAAAGGCAACCAGAGTGAAGGGCTGACCCTCATCAGGGTTCTGTTCCACTCAGATCGGTTTTCTTTTGGCTTATCTCCGTCGCCAATTCCTAGCAACTGTTTGTGGTTTCCTATTTAAAATGACGAAAGGTAACACAAACATATGGGGGGTTGGGGAAGAAGCAACTTCAAGACCACAGATAGCCACAGTCCAGTGATATAAATATCATGCTGAAGTTCTTTCTAAATATCTGGAAAGGACTCCTTACACACATAGACACTGAAATGGTGTCATGGTTAATCTTTCTGAATAATTCAGAGTGGCCAGATAGTCCAACAAATCCCTAACTGAAACGTTTTATAAATCTTACAGGAGTCCCAAGACTCAAACACCAACCTCTATGATAGTAGTCAAGTATGGTTTCTTATGACTATCTCACGAGTTCTGGCTTCTAAGTAATAATGATAATAGCTAATATTTATTTAGCACGAGTTATGTTTGAACTTGTCTGAACTCGTTGTGTGCAAACTCTAACACAGGTGCAATGTGCTAAGAGCCCCGTTTGCCTAAGGGAAGTGGAGCGCCAGAGGAAGGAGCCGATTTATTGAAAGATTACTCAACAAATCGGTATAGGAGGCTGCATCAAGGTTGGGTCTTCTAGCTCCCGACTCTTTATGAAATCTTGACCTTGCCTTGGTAACATTACAACAGGGCCAAACACGACCAGGAGTGGAATTTGCAAACAAGCCTAGGTGACCTTTTGTACAAATATGTGCTAGATTATGAGAAAAAAAAATAAGTTTCTACCAGTAAAAATAATGGGTGGAGCACAGTTGTGCATTTTCTTATAAAACTAAAAATACTTTTACCACGTGATACTACACTCCTTGGTATTTACCCCAATGAGCTAAAAACTTCCATCCATACAAAAACCTGCACATGAATGTTTATGTTAGTTTTATTCATAATTGCCAAAACTCAGAAGTAACCAAGATGTTCTTCACTAGGTGAGTGGATAAATAGACAAGAGTATAGTCATCCAATGGGACATTCAGCAGTAAAAAGAAATGAGCAATAAAGCCACAAGACATGAAGGAAACTTATATGCAAATTACTAAGTGAAAGAAGCCAATCTGAAAAGACAACCTACTGTATGATTCCAAGTACGTGACATTCTGGAAATGGCAAAACTATGACAGCAGTATGAAGATCAATGGTGGCCCAGGGTTTGGGAGGGGAAGTGGGGAATAGGCAGAGCACAGAGAATTTTTAGGCAGCAAAACCATTCTGCGCAGAACTATGCAGGTAGGTATGTGTCATTACACATTTGTCAGGCCCACAGAATGGACATCTCCAAGAATGAACCCTAACATAAGTACGGACTTCGGGTGATGTGTCAGTATCAGTTCTACCAACTGTACCACATTGGTGTGGAGAGGCTGAGGAGAGGTATGTGGGGGTCTCTGTACTCTCTGCTTAATGTTGCTGTGAACTACTCCAATAAATAAATAAAGCCCATTCATTACAAAGAAAAAGTGACAGGTAAGCCTGTGAGGGTGGTGTTGAGGGCAGCTGTAGAGCTGAGCAGCGTAGAAAGAGAGAATCCAAGAGCATGTCCCCAGCCTTGTGCTCGCCCTCGAGGCAGCGAGGGTGTACGATGCACATCCAAGTGACCTGAGCACCTCCTACGTTCCTGTCACAATGACATCCCACAGTGCTGCTCAGCACTCTTGCACTGGAATTTTGGCTCGGAGAAAATCAACGATTTCTTGCTGCAGGGCACCAACTAGAAAGTGGCAAAGTGCAGGTTCAAATGCTGCTCTCAGGTAAATCCATTTCTCCTCTCTAAGTTAGGGTAAAAACAGCGCTGGGAAGGTAAAAACCGTGATGCAGAAAGGTTTGCTTTACTAAGTATATCTTGCTCCAGAATCAACTTTGTGCATAAGCATACAGAGCCAGACATAACCATGAACTGAGTCTGTGGATGGAGGGAAAACATAAAACCACCTCGACAGCATGATTGTTTCTTTACCTGACCATTAAAAGAAAAGTAAGAAGCTGGGGGTGGGGGGGGAGGGTAGAAGAATCAATAGTGAATCATGATTACCATCCAGACTGATGGCCTTGCTAGAATTTCCCATACTGAGGACAGAAGGCCATTTGTAGTGAACAAGCAGAGTCCGGGAGTCTCCCCGGGGAGTCAGTCACTGGCTCTGTGATGGTGAGAAAGGAAAGCCTCTAAGGCTCGAGAGTCAGGCCACAGAAGATTGCCTCACAGCCCCGAGACACTGGGGGGAGTGGCCCAGGCCCCGGGAAATCTGGCTCGATCGTCACGGCACCACTGGGAAGCTGGAAAGCAGGCCTCATTGGCAGGGTTTACTGATGGGGGGCTGGAGAGGCCACAAGGTACAGAAATGCAGAGGGGCAGGAAAGCCAGCAGCAGGAGAAGCCAGAGTGGAAAGCTTAGTGTTCTCCAGAACTAGGGCTTAACCACAGTGCCTCTATTTGACAGCAGCCAGGCTGAGGACCCTGTCCAGCTCCAACTTCTTGGCACCCTCGCTGCACTGACTTCCATCCTTTAAAGGTGTATCACACATGTTGCAAGATGTCCCGTGTAACTTCAACTACTACAGGTTTCTCCACCCACAGGATGGACAGTCTTTCTTGGCCAACAGCAAATCTCAGGTCTCCAAAGATGCCAAGTGACCCACTGTCCTGAGGCCCATCTTCCAACGGAAGGCCAAATAGGAGGGAGGCAGAGCCCTCGCAGCTCCCTACAATGGGCATTTCCGGGCAGCAGAACCTCCCTCCACAGTGCTGGTTGTCCTGCTGGGAGAAACCGGTCCCTCTCGGGATGTCCTGGCCGGCATTTGATGTAGTTTAGTTCCCCAGACCTCTCTAGACCCAGGCAGGCTTACCAAGTCTCCTTTCTTGTCTACCGTGGATCCTGGGTCTAGGGCCCATCTTCCCCACCTCTTTCCGGTCACACCTATCTCCTTCTTCTGTCTCCAAGCCTGGCTGGAGAAAGAGAAAATCTCCTACCTCCCTATTTCCTTGCTGTCCCAGGAAAACAAAGGCTTTACTCCTTACTGCTGCAGGAGAACAGAAGGAGGCAACACCCACCCACACCCACCCACACCCACAAACATACTCACACGCTTTCAGCACCTTATAAAGCTCCCATCTTACTGTCTTTAGTCTGACTTTCAGCTCCTTTCCCAAAAGGTAATTATAGATCTCGTTTGGACTTTCTCTTCTATTTTTATTCTAAGAGTGCTCATGTAAAATCTTTCTTATTTTGACCCAAACTTTTCCAAAGATGATGTAGAGCCCGTATTCCCACGTGGTCCCTAAAGAGGCAATCAAGATAAAAATGTTAATTACTGTTGGTTGATATAAGATAGTTTATGCTAGGCACTGTTAAAAGATGGTTTAATGTGGGGCACCTGGGTGGCTCAGTTAGTTAAGTGACCGCCTCTTGATTTCTGCTCAGGTCACAATCTCATGGTTTCCTGAGTTCAAGCCCTGCCTGGGCAAAGCTGGCTTGAGATTCTCTCTCTTCCTCTGCCCCTCCCCCTCTCGTAAATAAATAAACTTAAAAAAAAAAAATCTTGGTTTAATGCAGGGTGCCTGGCTGGCTCAGTGAGTAGAGCATTTGAGTCTTGATTTCAGGGTGCTGAGTTCAAGCCCCAACATGGGTGTAGAGCCTACATAAAAGAAAAAAGAAGATGGTTTAATGCATTAGCTAATAAAGGCCTCACAGCAATCTGTCAGGTGGGCACAGTATTCCATTTTACAGAGGAGGGCTCTGGGCTCTGACAGCGTGGATTAACTTCTCAAGTTCCCAAAACCTCTAGTGAACGACAGAGCTAGGATTTGAATCTGGTTGATGCCAAACCTAATCTTTTTAACCACAAGCTCAGAGATGCAAATGAATCAGGAACTTTCAGCAGCATTTTGGGAGAGCTCTGTCAGAAACATTATAGCATTTTGGAAAACCGACTTTGGCCCATATCTCCAATGATTGTTAACAGTGTCAAGTGGTGGCACCTCTGAGGCAACCAGGAAGGACTGGGAGGGACCAGAGGAAGCAAGATCCGGGGGCCGTTCAAGGACTCTGAGCTGCGGACGCCATAGCACGATGACAGATTGCAGGACTCTGATACCCAGCATTGTCCTGGGGCAGGACCAGCCTCGGGGTCTGGGATTGTGTGCACTGTGACCACAGACAGGCGAGTCTTGGCCCAGGCACGGGCAGTCGACTCCTGTGACTCCTGTTCCCAGGACGATGACGACGGCCCATGTCTGCCAGCTGGGTGGAGATTCCGCGCAGAACTCCCTCCAGGCGCTGAGCTCCCCCTTGTCCGGCGAGGCGGGCTCCGTGTGGTCCACAGCAGCCCGGTCCTGCCCGCGCTTCCACAGCTCGTAGCGCTCAGGCTGCAGGATGCGCACGAAGGCGTCCATGGAGAAGGTGACCCTGGCCTCCCCGCAGCTGCACTGAGATGCCACTTTGCCATAATCGATCCATCGCGGGGTGGCGAAGTTGATGGCTTCTGCGCAGTTGAAGCAGTGGTTGAAACCAGAGTGTAGCCATAGGGAAACGTCACCATGAACTCGCCGGCCTCCTGAGTGATCCGACTGAAGGGGATCCCGTTGTCCTTGAGGAAAGTGGGGGAGATGAGAGCCACCTTGTGCTGCAGGAAGGCGTCACAGGCGCGGGCACTGCCCGGGAACAGCTGGGCGGCCAGGCGCTCCAGGCACTCGCCATGCTCTGGCGGTACCACGTACCAAGTTTTGGGCTCCCCGAAGTGCAGGTAGTTGATGCTGTAAAGGTCCATGTCCTCCGTGTGCCAGGCGAAGGTGGTCTTCCACATGCCAAAGTACAGGTAGGGCGTGTTGACGCCCTCGACGACCACGCCGCACTCTCCAGCAGGTCCTGGATGGTTCCCAGGTGTCAGCGTTTTGATCACATAAAGGACCATTGATTTCTAATGCCATAATTTGGTCATATGTATAACCGTGTCTTCAAGTATTTTGGCTCCAAATCTTATGCCTGGATCTGACATGAGCTCCCCCCCTTCCCCCCCCCACCCCCCCGCCCCCGCCTCCCGTGAAAGATGCTCTCCCACAGCCAGGTCTGTTCCTTTGGCCTATTTTGTAAACACGCTCCCGGATCCCCGCTCTCTCGCCCCCTGCTGGAAAGGAGTGGCTATTGCAGTGGTATCAGACACCTGGTTTTCCATTTCTTAGCCAGGCCTGTTCCGTCCCTGTCTTTGGACTCCATGGAGGCAACGTTATTTCTGAAATGTTTAACTTTGTTTTCACTACTGGATAAAATGTCATTATTGTAAACCTTAGGTTCTAGATGCCACATCCCGCGATGGTCTGGTTTTAAATTAATAAGCATCGAAGCCCCAAATCCCAAGGTCTGTTCTGGACATAGCTGAAATTGTTGAGGATTCACCTGCAATCACAACCATATAAACATATATATTTATTGCTACCATGATAAAACCTCTCATATATGTGACACACCACCACCACTTCTAACCTGAACTCTTTAGGCGACTAAAATTGTAAGACTACCTCCCAACTTGCCAATTCATTCAGGAACTAAATTCTACTTTCAGTGGTTCTTGCACAAGGGAAATGGGATATTTTTTTGACCAATATTTCAATCAAAACATATTGTTGAAGATAGATGTAATTGAAAGGATAACTTTTTTATACAATCAGCTCCAATATAATTCCACTGTCAGCAGATCAATCAGACTCCACTGCTAGTAACCTTAGTTTGTTATCATTCCACTAAACTGAAACCTATATTGGATCAAAACCTGTGTTTGAAACCTGACTGTGGAAAGATGCAAAAACCCAATGCCTCAATAGTCTGAAGATTTGATAAAATTTTTAAAAATTGATTTTTAATGTTTATTTATTTTGAGAGAGAGGGAGAGACAAAGAGCAAGCAGGGGAGGGGTAGAGAGAGAGGGAGACACAGAATACAAAGCAGGCTCCAGGCTCCCAGCGGTCAGCAAAGAGCCCGACACAAGGCTTGAACTCACCAACGGTGAAATCATGACCTGAGCTGAAGTCAGAGGCTTAACCGACTGAGCCACCCAGGCGGCCCAAAAATGTTTTTAATCGCTAAAATAAAAAGTAAAGATTTAAAAATTTTAAACTAAATTTCAAATATAAATAGTTCTTTCCTATCGCTTCTCAGCCTTTTGGCTAAGATCAAGTGTAAATAGTTCTTTCCTTAATCTCGTTTGCATTTGTTTGTTTTTAAGAACAAGGGTAGAGAAGTAAATAGGTAATTGCCCAATAATATGCAATCCTGATTTCACATGAGCATTTTCTAAGATCCAGAAATATGTTCTCCCCCTTGAATGCAACCTCAAAATGAAAGAGCATGAATTGGTAGCTCTACGTATTCCATCAAAATTGAATTCACTCAGCAGAATTATTATCTAATCCCTCAATATCTTCCAGAATTATTCATGTCCAAGTCTGGTCTACTCCTTTAGTTTCCCATAAAATGAAGACTTGGCCTGATAACAATCTATCTTTAAAACTTTTAACATGACAACATAGCAAAACTAGCTATCATTCATGAGATAATTACTATATATATATAATTTAATTATATATATTTATTTTAAATGTTTATTTTTTTTGAGAGAGAGAGAGAGCATGTGTGGGGTAGGGGCAGAGAGACAAGTAGAGAGAGAATCTCAAGCAGCCTCTTGTTCCGCACGGAGCCCAGAGTGGGGCTTGATCCGGTGACCTCGAGATCATGACCTGAGTCAATATCAGGAGTCAGATGCTTAAGTGACTGAGCCACCCGGCCACCTCTATATATATTCATTTTTAATCTAGGAGTAATGGAAACTATATCACAATTTCCAATGTAAAAATAGCACTGTCCCCACAACTGAAAAACAAAAGCTTTAAACTTTTAACAGAGAAAGTTCTCCCTTTCTATCAATTTCACATATTTAACAAGAAAAGAGGAACAGAATAATATATAGCCTGTCTTACACTGACCTGAAATCCTGATTTCAAATGAGAGAATCCCAGCCCCATAAAGCACTTTCTTACTGGAACCATCCTCAGAATGAAAAGGAATGGGCTGATAAGCCAATAACATTTTACTTGTTCTATTTTTATGTTTTAAGTAAACTCTACGCCCAAAGAGGGGCTTGAAGTCAAGACCCTGAGATCAAGAGTCATATGCTCTGCCCACTCAGCCAGCCAGGTGCCCTTCAATCAGCTATATCCTAATCCAATCCCATGGCTCCTCACTGTAATTCAAGACAGAATTAAAATTAAAAGCCACAGAAAGGTAGAAACATAAAGATGTAGAGAAACTTTTAGTCAGGAAAGAGGAAAAACTCTAGCTAGATAATCTCATTAAATCATTGACTCAAATAAACATGAACTGAGTGGCTACAATGCTTAAGGAATCAAGATAGTATTAATGGATAATACAAAAATGAATCAAGTCTTAGACCTTCCTGAAAAGATGTTTATTTCCATGGGAAGATAAGACAAGTGCAGAACTAGCACTAATTGGCAAGCTGACCCTAATATTTACTAAATGGTGACCTCCAACTTTTTATCCAACTTTTCTATAATTTTATTTTTTCATTTATATGATGAGAATAACAATAGGGTGATGCTTGGTGTGTATGGCTCCCGGCATATTGTCTGTGCTCAATTAAGTGTTGTAGAGTGTTACAAGAAGTTCAGAGGAGAGAGGTCTGGGATCGTTTTGGGAACCTTCATCAGTAAGCAGGGATTAAAGTCATCTGCCAAAAGTGGAGGAATGATAAAATGAAACTTCTGGAAACAGTTGCAAGTTTAAAATACAGTAGACCTTTGAACAATTCCCGTGTTAGGGGTGATAATGCCCCACAGAGTTCAAATCTGTGTATAACTTTTGATTCCCTCAGAACTCAACGACTAATAGCCTACTGTTGACCAGAAGCCTTACTGATAACATAAACAGCCAATTAACACATATTGTATGTTATTTTTTATATACTGAATTCTTACAAAAAATAGAGTAAAGAAAATGTTATTAAGAGAATCAAAAGAAAGAGAAAATTCATTCCCAGTACTGTACTGTATTTCTTGGAACGAATCCACATACCAGTAGACTCTCGAAGTTCAAACCCGTGTTGTTCGGGGTCAGTTGTACTGGCTGCATGTGGGTGACCACTGACATAAACAAGAAAAACATAAAAGATCACAAGAGCTATATTTTCTTTTCATTTTTATAGTTTTATTTATTTATTTTGAAAGAGAGAGAGAGGGAGAGAATCCCAAGCTGACAGGGTGGAGCCTGATTCAAGGCTTGATCTCATGGAACTATGAGATTATGCATGACATGAGCTATAAGCAAGAGGCCAGATGCTTGGGGCACCTGGGTAGCTTAGTCAGTTAAGTGTCTGACTTTGACTCAGGTCATGATCTCGTAGCTCATGAGTTCTAGCGTGGAGCCAGGAGCCTGCTTTGATTTCTGTGTCTCCCTCTCTCTATGCTTGTCCCCTGTTCGCACTCAGCCTCTCTCTGTCTCTCAAAAATAAACAAAACATTAAAACAAAAAAAGAGTCAGTAGCTTAATACACTAAGTCATTCAGGTGCCCTGGTCACAAGAGTTTCCTTAACATCATTCAGCAAACTGATCTCTCAGTTCCTTCACCTCCTCCCCTTTATTAAATGGTCTTTATCTTCATCCCAACTTAGCAACCCTGAAATTTCACCTTTTCTAAAATCTTGACATTAAGAATTTTTAACCAATGCTGACTACCTTTTCAGTTTGCGTAAAATATACCCAACCATTTTTTTTTTTTACCTAATTGAAAATCCCCAAATATTTGGCTCTCTAAGTTCTCTCCTTTTTGCTACTCATTTTAGATGAGCAAACAAGTTTTGATTGAATTCTCCCAAGAATTAAAATCTGGGATGCACAGAGTCCTCTTAGAGTAGAGTAAGAGAGAAAAAGAAAGCTTTAAATAGCTTCTTCTTTGGGTTTCCAGGTATTTAATCATACTTACTTTAAAAAAAAAATTTTAATGTTTAGTTATTTTTGAGACAGACACACAGAGTGTGAGCAAGGGAGGGGCAGAGAGAGAGGGAGACACAGAATTTGAAGCAGTCTCCAGGCTTTGAGCTGTCAGCCCAGAGCCCAATGGGGGGCTTGAACTCAACAACAGTGAGCTCATGACCTGAGCTGAAGTCGGATGCTTAACTGACTAAGCCATCCAGGTGCCCTAATCATACTCACTTAAAAAAAAAAAAGAAAAGACAAGTATTACAGTTCTAATATTTTGCATTGGTTAATAGCACTAAGTCTATTTTAATTACTGGTAGAAATGTCTCAAATATGTCTACCTTAAGTAAAATGCTGGTTTTGGTGCTAAAATAGCTAACAAGCTAGAGGATGTTTTCATTTTAAAGAAGTATTATTCATTGATTCTTACATGGGGGTGTGGTTAGAACAAGACTGAGGCGCACCTGGGTGGCTCCGTAGGTTGAACATCTGATTCTTGATTTCAGCTCAGGTTATATGATCCCAGGGTTGTGGAATCGAGACTTGTGCTGAGCATGGAGACTGCTTAAGATTCTCTCTCTCCGTTTGCCTCGTTCTCCCTGCTCTAATACATGTGCACTCTCTCTCTCTAAAACAAACAAACAAACAAATAAATAAAACAAGACTGAGTGTTGTATTTTGTCAAATGCATATCGGCATTTATGAAAATTGTCATTTAACTTTTCTTCTTGGATCTATTAAGGTGAGTTATATCACTAGATATTCTTAGTTTAAACCATCATTACCTGCCTGCAATAAACCCCATTTAGACATGGTGTTATTTTCATAATGTAGTTATATTGTCTTAGCTAATTTTAATGAAAAACTTTTGCATAGATGTTCATAAATAATGTCTATTATTTTCTCTCATTATGCAATTTATTAGATTTTTCTATCAATATGTTTGCCTTCAAACTTTGAACTTTTTCTTCTTTTTGAATGCCTGAAGATATATGGAAATGCCTGCTTTGTAAAGGTCTCACAGTTACACTGTGGAAAATTGTCTGGTAATAGTGATTTTTAAGGAGGCAGATTTTTTGACGTTTCTATATTTCCTACCTAGAAATGTATGTCTTAGATTTTCTTTCTTTTCTGAAATACGTTTCAATTATTTTTTCCTAGAAAATCATCCATGTTATCTGATCTTTCTGTAGATTTATTAGATATATTATTTTATATTTTTTCTAAGTCATCAGTTAATGTCTTTACAAATACCTTCCTGGTACTTTCTTCATTTTTTTCCCTAACTTTATGAGACAGAAGCTTAAACCAGTTAATTTTATTCTTCCAATTTTATCAATAAAAATTCATAAGGCTCTAAATTTTCCTTAATATTATTTTAACTGAATGTCATAGATTCCTATGTGTATTTAATTCATTTTTAAATCTAATAACACTCCAATAATGCTTTTTAGGTCCCAGGCTTCCACTTAGTACTTTTTAAAAAAACGTTTATTTATTTGAAAGAGAGAGAAAGAGAGCAGGGGAGGCGCAGAGAGAGAGGAAGACACAGACTCGGAAGCAAGCTCCAGGCTCCGAGCTGTCAGCACAGAACCCATCTCGGGGCTTGAGCCCACGAACCATGAGATCATGACCTGAGCTGAAGTCAAACGTTTAACCAACTGAGCCACCCAGGCTCCCCTCCACTTAGTACGTTGTAAGTATTAAGTAATAGAACCGTCATACCAATTATATGAGGTAGATGCTATTCCTCTCCCTGTTTTACAGTTGAAGAAATTGAGTCACCACCATGAAGTAACTTGCTTAGATCACAAATAGTGTTAAGAGTGAAGCTAGGATTCAAAGTCAAAGTCAAGCAGTCTGGCTCCAGAGGTCATACAATTAACAAATATTTATTCTGTTTCCTTGTTTCCTGGAAATTTGGCTAACATTTGGCTCAAATCAAGTCATTCAACTACAAATTTTTAGCTTTCCAGGAAAAAAGACCTTGATAGTTTCTGATTTAAAAAATTAATGTCTAGTTTTATTGCATAATAATTACTGTTTGATTTTTCCCTTAAAAAATATTTTTAATGTTTATTTACTTTGAGAGAGACAGACAGACAGACAGAGGCATGAGTGGGGCAAGGGTCAGAGAAAGAGGGAGACACAGAATCTGAAGCAGGGTCCAGGCTCTGAGCTGTCAGCACAGAGCCCAATGCAGGGCTCAAACCCACAAACTGTGAGATCATGACCTGAGCCAAAGTCAGACACTTCGCCAACTGAGCCATCCAGGTGCCCCAAGTTTGATTTTTTTTTCTTACTTTGTTTTGGGAATTTATTGATTTTTTTCACCCTAATATATGTCAGTTTTTGGGATTGATCCATTGGCACTTCACAAAAGCAAGTATTGTCCAATACCAGGTACATACGTCTGCCTTAGTGTTAATGCTGTTTAAGGTTTTAACACCATTTAAGTTGGTCCATTTCTTCTGTCTTGCACTAAGTAAGGTAAAAGGGGTCCTGAACATCCAGTTGCAGTGTATGTTCCAGTTTCCCCATACCAGTACCACCACCAGTGCTCGGAACACCACGATGTCTGAGAATTCAGCTCATTTCTGGAACTATCTACCTGGAGATACCATCAGATCCTACATGTTAAAGGGTCAAGACTGCCACGCCCACCACACCTCTGATGCCTAGACCCCACCCCATACTTGCCTGTACTTCTGACCAACTGGCTATAAATCAGAGGTTACCTCTACCCCTTCCTTCAGTGTGACTAATTTACTAGAATATGTCACAGAACTCAGAAAACATTTCACTTACTAGATCTCCGTTTTTTATAAAGGGATATGACTCAGAAACAGCCAGATGGAAAAAAAAAAAATGCATAGGGCAAGGTAGAGAGAATGTGTGCAAAGCTTCCTGGCCCTCCCTCGGGTGCACCGCTTCCCCAACACCGCAACCTGGCTCTCCCTGGGCACACCCCTCTCCCAGCACCCCAGTGTGTTCACAGACTTAAGAGCTCTTCAAACGCACTCTGCTCAGGCTTTTAGGAAGGCTTCATTACCCAAGCCTGAATGGTTAAACCATTGGCCTTTGGGAAATGACTCAACCTCCAGCCTGTCTTCCCCTCCCTTGGAGGTCAAGGGGTGGGAGTGAAAGTTCCAAACATACAATCAAGGGTTGATTTCTCTGGTTAATCACATTTAGGTGACTCCGGACTTTCCAAAAATCACATCGTTAACACAACAAAAGACACCTTTATTATTCTTATTTCTTAGGAGATTCCAAGGGTTTTAGGATCTCTATACCAGAAGTAGGGATGAAGACCAAATGTCTATTTCTTATTATAAATCATAGTATCATATACGATGACTTAAATTCTCATTTTTTAATATGATTCTTTCAACTTTTTTAAAGCTATGTGTTTAAATTTACTTTTCATCTAAAAGGTGATTTATATTTTGTCAAAGTTGAATCCATATTCATGACTACTGTATTTTCTGGGTGAAATTTAACCATGGGCATAATAAAAAGCCTTTCTGTGTACCTTTTACCCTTGAGTCTAATTTGTCTGATATAAAGATCCATGACCCCTACTTTCTGTCTGTATTTTGCTTGGTATTGTTTTGCTTGTTCTTTTACTATTAACTATTCTAGATCACTCTGTTTGAGACGGTTAAAAGAAAACTGGAGACACAGTAAAAATTGTAAGAGTTTATTTGAGCAAAAAATCGATTCGAATCAGGCAACATCCAATCTAGCCGATAGAAAGGAACTCCAAAATGAAAGACTTTTATAGGCAGAAGGGAACAAGAACAAGGAAATTATACTAGGCAAAAAAAATTGGGTTGATTATGGGGGTTACTTTCCTTTACATGATGGAAGGGGTCTATCAGCAGATAACTAGTACGGATCAGATGATTCCTGATTAACTGGTTTAAACCTCCATTTCTGAGAGTCTAAACACTAATTAAGTCTCTATTTAGTGACATGGAGTTTAGCATAAGATACTCCATTTAGGATCTGTTGTCTTGTTTTTAACAAGGTATCTCATATATAATCTTGATACTAAAAATATATGTTGAGGATTTTAGACTTTCCTTGCTTGGCAGATACAACTTTAAGAAAATCAATAAAGTTACAAAGATCCCTGAGGCAGAATTGGCTGACTGACTTAATTAGGTCTAGTTTCAACTGAGGGGTGGCCTGGGAGGTAGAGTATGTCAGAGCTACAGAAGTGTGAGAAGCTCTTGGGGCTCAGTTGTGGCTGTAGCATGCCCATTGGAAGCCAGCATCATGATTCAGAGGCCTATTTTGAGGATGAATAGGCTCAGATTCTCAGCATCATCCAATGTTGCCCCAAATTATTGTGGGGGAAACATCATAAACAAGCAGCACCATGGATCTAGGCCAAGGCCAAGACCAAAGACCTTTCCATGTTCAGGAGTGTGCTGAGATTCCCTGAGAAGTACTACAATGTACTGCAGCAGCTGTTGGGAGCCACTATGAGTCCTGGTTGTCATAGTAGGAGACAGTATCTGGCATCTTTGGTAATGTGTCTTTTCTAGCAGATAAAGCACCTCCAGGTCAGGCTCAGTCCAGAGTTGTTGGCTGGAAGCTTCTGTGGTTCCTGGGATTGAGGGTCAGATACAGCCATACTGGGCAAAATCTTCAATAGTCATGAGCTCAAAGGCTGAATATCTTCCATAGTTGGTGAACACATCCCAGGACTCAAAAAGGGCAACTGTCTCGGTCTTGAACCCCAGAGGATCACAGTCGGAGAGGCAAGAGAGGCTGGCAACTGGAGCTGGGGTCAGACTCACGGAGGCATAAGTGTGGTCCATTGATACAACCTCAGAGGGGCTCGCAGGGGCCTTGCAATCCCCATCAGAGTCCTTGGGGAATCTTCTCAGAGTCCCAGTGACACTGGGGCGAGTCAGTGGGACATTGTCAGAGAAGTTGACTGTGATGTTGTCCAGGGATAACAGGCAAGGGCCTGGGTGCATCAGATTCTCCGGATCCAATGGGGGCCCTAAGGGTTGAAGATCAGGAGCACAACGGCACCCAGAAGCTTTAGCATCAAACAGGTATCCAGGGCTCTGCGGTGCAGGATTGTCCATGAACCGTCCATTCATAGGCAGGGGAGCAGCGTCTGAGTGCTGGGCTGTGTGCCCTGTTCCCACCGAGTGGCGCCTCTTGGCCCGAGCCTTGATGCTGGGCCCCAGAGCCCCTTGTTCCCGAGGACGACGACCAGGACCACATCTGCCAGTTGAGGGATGAACACCTGGGGCAGAGGGAATAGGGGTCGGTGGTCGGGTGGGGCCAGGCTCCTGGGAAGTGCAGCCCGGGACAAGCCCAGACCGGGCATCGGAGGAAGAACTCTGTGTCGGCATGGAGCATGGGGGTGCCAGGCACATTGGGGTGCAACGGCCAGTCCTACGGCTAGCAGCCACAGGCCGAGGGGTGCGTGCAGCCCTGCGGGGAGGGAGGTGCCTCAGGCCCAGGGAGGCTCTCCGGGGGACTTGGACCTCCCTCCAGGCGCTGAGCTCCCCCTTGTCTGGCGAGGCGGGCTCCGTGTGGTCCACAGCAGCCCGGTCCTGCCCGCGCTTCCACAGCTCGTAGCGCTCAGGCTGCAGGATGCGCACGAAGGCGTCCATGGAGAAGGTGACCCTGGCCTCCCCGCAGCTGCACTGAGATGCCACTTTGCCATAATCGATCCATCGCGGGGTGGCGAAGTTGATGGCTTCTGCGCAGTTGAAGCCGTGGTTGAAACCAGAGTGGTAGCCATAGGGAAACGTCACCATGAACTCGCCGGCCTCCTGAGTGATCCGACTGAAGGGGATCCCGTTGTCCTTGAGGACAGTGGGGGAGATGAGAGCCACCTTGTGCCGCAGGAAGGCGTCACAGGCGCGGGCACTGCCCGGGAACAGCTGGGCGGCCAGGCGCTCCAGGCCCTCGCCATGCTCTGGCGGCACCACGTACCAAGTTTTGGGCTCCCCGAAGTGCAGGTAGTTGATGCTGTAAAGGTCCATGTCCTCCGTGTGCCAGGCGAAGGTGGTCTTCCACATGCCAAAGTACAGGTAGGGCGTGTTGACGCCCTCGATGACCACGCCGCACTCCTGCTCCAGCAGGTCCTGGATGGTTCCCAGGTGGCCAAGGTTCCACTGCTGAGTGCTTTCATCAAACAAGGAGCCGCTGATGTCAGCGCCATAAATCGGAGAATCGTAGAGGCGGGTCTTCCAATATTTTCGCTCCAAATCCTCAAAATCAGAATGAAAAGGAGACAAATAATTAAAGCTAATTGCCATTTGGCGGTACTCCCCCACTGTCATGGCTTTCTTCTTCTTATGGTATTGAGTAAACACGCCTGCCCGCCCAGAGACCACCTGCTGGAGGGGGCTTGCTATTAAGATGTCACTGACATCATCATAGGTGTGTCTGGCTTTCCAGTCCTTGGGGGGAATCACTTTGGCCAGGCCTGCGCGATGTGCACCTTGGGATTCCATGTATGCAATATATTTGTTGAAATCTTTAAATTCTTCCGTGGTTGGGTAGAAGGTCATGATTGTATAACTTGGGTTCTGGGGACCATACTGCCTAGGCCTCATGGCTGAAATGGAATAAGCAACTAACTCCCAGTTTCTCAGGTATGTTTTAGATACTTGAGGAAGCAGGGGGTAATATAATTCCTTCTCTAGTCGTTCTTTATTTTTCAAACAAGCTGTGGCATGTGTGTGAAGCCGATATTCAGACTTGCAATCTTAAACAAATGAAGTGATATCTCTTCCAGTCTTGCTGTTCTAGGGGAGGGGGCTGCCGCTCTGGGCGTTGAACCCGAAGGAAATAGCGTGTTACCCAGGGGAGCACGCCCTCCAGGCCGACTCCTGCCTCAGCCTGCAGTTCTGATGCTTCCTCAGTTGGAGCCGAGCCTCTGGGGGTTCTCCTGATGCCCTTGCCTCCGTGCGCGAGTGGCTCCGTCCCTCACTGGAGCAGAGAGCCTCTTCAAGAAAGTTGGAAGGCTAAATCTAAAGGAAAGAACACAGAAGATTTGAAAATAAAGGAAAGACAAAAGAAACACTAATTCAGCATCCAAGTAAAGAAAATTGGTATAACGATGTTAACTTCCAATTGGAATTTCCGTGCAAAAACTGCACTGTTGGTAGGAATGTAAATTGATGTAGCTACTACTATGGAAAATAGTATGGAGGATCCCCAAAAATTCAGTAGAGCTACCATATGATCTAGGAAGCCAACTTCCTGGAATATACCCGAAGGAAAGTGAAAACAGAGTACGGAGGAGATGTTTGTGCCCCACACTTATTGCGGTTCTATTCACAATAATAAGATATGGACACACCCTGTGTATATCCATTCATGAATGGATTAAGAAAAAGTAGTATATATACAACGGACTATTACTCAGCCATAAGAAAGAATGAGATTTTCCCATTTGCAACATGAGTAGACCTAGTGAGTGAACTATGGTAAAATGAAATAAGCAAAGACAAATGCCATATAATGTCACTCACATGTGGAATTTAGGAAACAAAACACATGAACAAACAAAGAGAAAAAATTTATACAAAAAAACAGGCTCCTAAATACAGAGGACAAACTGGTAGGCACCAGAAGGAGGTGGATAGGGAGATGGGTGAAATAGGTGACAGGGATTAAAGAGCACATTTACCATGATGAGCACTGAGTAATGCATAGAATTGCTGAATCATTATATATACACCTGAAACCAATATAACACTATGTTAATCTTTAATTAAAAAATAATTCTCAACCTCCCCATTAAAAAAAAAAAAGATGTGACATGGTACCCACACACAAGGGAATATCAGTCAGTCATAAGAAAGATGCCAATCCACTCTACACATTCAATGCAATTCCAATCAAAATTGCACCAGCATACTTCTCAAAGCTAGAACAAACTATCCAAAAATTTGTATGGAACCACAAAAGACCCCGAATAGCCAAAGTAATACTGAAAAATAAAACCAAAACGGGAGGTATCACCATCCCAGACTTCAGCCTCTACTACAAAGCTGTCATCCTCAAGACAGTATGGTATTGGCACAAAAACAGACACATAGACCAATGGAACAGAATTGAGAAC
>NW_024081138.1:548617-759969 GCF_003009895.1 Hyaena hyaena
GCCTGTTTCAGTCTGTGACTCCCTCTCTCTCTGACCCTCCCCTGCTCACGCTGTCTCTCTCTCTCTCCTAGAAATAAGTAAAAAAAAAAAAAAAAAAGTGATACTTACAGAAATCCTGTAAATTAGAAGTTTCCAGGAGCCGGGGAGTGAGAAAAATAGAAAAAGGTTGGTAAAATATACAGAATTTCAGCTATAAGATGAATAAGTTCTGCGGATCTAATGTAAACCATGGTGACTATAGTTCATAAAACTGTGCTGTAATACTGAAATTTTATGAGGCTAGAATTTTAATGTTCTCACCAAAAAATACATATTAAAAAAGTAAATATGTGAGGTGACTGTCGCATTAATTATCTCAATAGGCAAATCCATTTACAATGTGCATATACATCAAATTACCGTGATGTTCACTTTCAATATTTCACAATTTTTAATGTCAATATTACCGCACTAAAGTTAAAATTTTTAAAAATGAAGGCAAAGCATGAGACAGAAAAAGAGAAACATCTAACTGAACCAAGAATAATCAAGCAACTTTGTAAATAAATCAGTGAAGCACTGGATGAATTAAGCTCAAAGGTAAATTAAGGAAAGGAAAACAAAGATATGAGCTCAAACAATTTCAAATGAAACATTATACCCAATAGAAATGATCACCTTGGGGCACCTGGTTGGCTCAGTGGGTTAGGCGTCTTATATTGCTTTTGCTCAGGTCATGATTTCATGGTTCATGAGATTGAGCCCTGTATCGGGCTCCATGCTGAGAGCACAGACCCTGCTTGGGATTCTCTCTCTCTCTCTCTCTCTGTCTCTCTCTCTCTCTCTTTCAAAAAATAAATAAACATAAATAGAAATGATCCCACAAACCAAAACCCAATTCTAATGAAGACCATTAGAAGTGAAAAGACATAAGCATGAAAAGTACAAATAGGCCACATTATGATAAAAGAGGAAACACAGTGGAAAATCTAGTAGAGAATTTTTTAAATTATAAGTGAATTTTATACATAATTTGGTGCTACTACTTTTGAAAACTAAAAACAGACAATTTTCTCAGAAGTGCAAATATCCTAATGGGTCCAAGAAAAAGTAGCATACTTATATATACTAATAGACTTAACAAAAATAAAACAAATTGTTTAAGTATGACCCATCAAAATCTAATATGCCATTTTATAAGTGGATTCTAACTCTTGCCTCAAACAGCCTTTTCTAGGCTATGATATTCCGTGTGTTTTGTGAGGCTACCAGCATACTCTAGAAGCTAAACCCAGAGGGGCCGACACCGGATAAGTACTCTATTGAGCCAACATTATCAAGGGTAAAAGTTGCAAAAATCTTCAATAAAATTTTGTCCCATTTTTACCAGAAACGTCATTTAAAAAACCCCACATATATCATGGTAAATTATTGCAAGGATGGTTTAAAAACTCTACCAGTATTCCTGAATACCCTCACAAATGAAATGAAAAAATCATCATCTTATGGCATGCAGAAAAATATTTGAAATAACTCAATATCTATTTCATTATTTTAATACATGGTTTTTTAGAAAAGGAAAGAAGTGCCATGATAGAAAAAAAGATTTATGTAAGCAACAAAATACAGAACATAAATGCTCACATTAATTGTACACTGAATGTTCTCATCCTTAATGGGTAAACACTTGAAACAATCTGATTAAAGTCTAATCATGTTGCATTAAAGACAAATAATTAGAAATAATAGGGTTCAACAAAATTTCTATACCGTCAACATAGAGAAATCTATATCACTCTGCACACCAGTTAATTAATGGGTAGTAGTCCAGTTCTAGAAACTAGTAGTCAACTCTAGAAACCGTCTTAATTCTATTGGATACCAGCCTGCTGAATGCAGTGTTTTTCCTGAAAATATATGATTTTTACCAAGAAGATATTAAGAAAAATATTAACTCCTCAATTCTGAAAACATAGTTTAGAAGTAAAACTGATTTTTTTTTTTAAGTTTATTTATTTATTTTGAGAGAAAGAGAGAGAATCCCAAGCCATCAGTGTGGAGTCTGATGCCGGGCTGAATCTCATGACCTTGAGATTCTGACCTGAGCTGAAATTGAGAGTCCGTCACTTAACCCACTAAGCCACCCAAGAACCCCTAAAAATAAAATTGTTTTAATTGCCTCATTTTAACTCAAGAAAATGATGTTGCAGTATGTATTTCTCAAATGCAAACTACAGTCAGCAACTTAAACTTGTAACAGAAAAATACCTCTTTTGCTCACAAGTGCAAATAGCACAAATTAAGTGACCTACCTTCCACCAACAAAATCCTGATTCCAGTTGAAGGTACTCCGGGGCCCGGAGAGACAGTGTGCTCTTAGGAGCTAGCCTCCAAATGCAGCCTCACTTCCTGATGGTTCTGGCTTTATACCTGGCCGGTAGCTGGTTTTAATTGTATTAGAGCCCATCTAATGGAACCATGGGGCTGGGGTATTAAGTAGTCATCCAACTTTGTGTAATCTCTTTGTTTTTGTTTTTTTAAACCAATCCTTAAACGAAGCAAACTAAGAGGCTGCAAATCGAGTGGCAAAGTCAAAGTATGCAAATATTAAACAAAAGAAACCCGTAATTAACATCAAAAGATATCAATAAATGATATTCAAATGAAACATATTAGAAATATAATCTGGATTTTTCAAACAGTCTAAAAAACACAATACAAACCAAAACATTTCAGGACCACACATGACTTAACATTTTTAGAGTAGAAAGCAGGTTTTATTTTCCTTTTATCGTTTTAAAATCATGAACTGTAGAGTGCTTACAGAAATATATAAAGCATATATTTTCTCTTTAACAAGTAACTATAGAGCTAGCAGAGATAGAACTACCACCCAGGTCAAGAAAATGAAACCTCACGAGGTACCCCGGAAACTGACTTGTCGTTCTCTCTGGGATTCCAGCCCCAGCTGCCTTTGACACTAATCTTAACCTAACGACGGGCATAGTAATTTTGGTAAACAACGTAAATTCAAAATTGTGCCCATTTTTGAAAACTTTATATAACCTTCTATCAATACAATCTTATTTCGTGTGCCTTCATGTATTCTTCTGTGTATTTTTTGGATCTATTTGATGTCAATCGATTAGCCAATTGGATATGCTCTTTCATTAAGGGCCTAATCAAGCATTCTCTCCATTTTTGCCTGATTGTCAGTCTTTCTTTCTTTGTAGTAGTTCTTTATATATTCTGGATATTTGCTCTGCACCGGATATGAGTAATAAAACATCTGTTTCCTCTCCTTGATTTGCCTTTTCACTGTCTCTTTCATATCTTTTGATGATAGAAGCTCCCGTTTACAACTAATAGGATATGTATTATAAAAAAGTAGTGGGGCGCCTGGGTGGCTCAGTCGGTTAAGCGTCCGACTTCAGCTCAGGTCACAATCTCACGGTTTGTGGGTTCGAGCCCCACATTGGGCTCTGTGCTGACAGCTAGCTCAGAGCCTGGAGCCTGCTTCAGATTCTGTGTCTCCCTCTCTCTCTGACCCTCCCCTGCTCATGCTGTCTCTCTCTCTCAAAAATAAATTAAAAAAAAAAAGTAGCCAGCTAACATATATGGTGAGTACCAATCCCAGACATTTTCAAAATAGCCTGCATAGAATAATTCTCTTTTCAAACGTTTGTTTATCTTTGAAATACAGAGAGAGACAGAGCACGAGCAGGGAAACAGAATCCAAAGAAGCTTCCAGGCTCTGAGCTGTCAGCACAGAACTTGACAAGGGGCTCAAACTCACAGTGAGATGAGATCCATGAGATCATGACATGAGCTGAGGTCAGAAGCTTAACTGACGGAGCCACCCAGGTGCCCCTAGAATAACTGATTTACTTCTCATAATGACCCTACTGGGGAAATCTTCCTATTAATCCTCATGTTGGCCAGGTGAGGAAACTGAGTCAAGGAGACGTGCGGCAAACTGCTTAAGGTTACGTACGTATCTAGCAAGTGGTGGAGTCAGATATTCAAACAAGAGTCTCTGAGATTATTCCTTAAAAAGGGGACTATGAAGGCTGACTTCTTCACTATCAGCCTGTGACAGTTGAATTGCAATGAACAAACACATCTATATACAAGATCGATGAGGCCAGAAATGCATACTGAATAAGTGGGAATCTATATATAATAGAAATGGAACACCAAACTGGGGTGCGGGGGAGGGGGGAGGAGAATGGACTATTTTTGAGAGGAAAACAACAGTAGAGCTCTACCTCACACCACTTATAAGAATTTGAGGTGGATTGCAGGCTGAAGGTTCAAAACGGAGCTTTGTGCCTAATAGAGAACATACTGAAGAATCTGTTATTTTGAACTCAGGGTGGGAAAAATGTCTTAAAGAACCAAAAGCACCATGATAGAAATGTCTGACATGTTTAACTCACTCCAATGCAAGGAATCTGGTGGTTAATTTTATGAGGGTCGACTTGATTGGACTAAGAGCTGCCCACATAGCTGGTAAAGAAATTATTTGGGTGTGTCTACGTGGGTGTCTCAGGAAGAGATTAGCATTGGCATTAGTGAACTGAGTAAGGATCACTTTCAGCAATACAGGTGAGCTGATCCAAGTCATCAAGTACAGAATAGAATGAAAGAGAGGAGGAAAGTCCAATTCAATTTCTCAGTTTGAGCTGACACAGTGGCTTTGCCTGCTCTGGAACATCACACTTAGGTCCTTCTGGTTCCCAGGTGTTTGGACTGTGAAAACCGGTAGTGGGGAAGCTCACTAACGTGGAGAGCTTTTGGCAGGGGGAGCCCTCATGTCAATTGCAGATGCAACAGGAAGCGACAGACCTGACCTTACATGGACTTGATCTTGGAGGCTTCTACTGTATAATAGCTGGAGGAAGAGATGCTTTCCTCATCTCAGGCAACAGCTCAGTCAATGAAAATCCACCACATTTGAAACTCCCAGTTTATTCCAGTGGACATTTAGTTTCTAACAGTCTTCCCAACTTACCTCTTGTCTCCTTCAAAAAGTGTATCTGTCCTTTGTTCCCTGGATTTGTCCCAGCATTTTTGTCTTAGGCTTTGATTCTTCTTTTCCAGAATAAACCCATTTTTGCTGATAAACTGGTTTTTTTTTTCATTTCTTTAATGTTTTTTGTTTTGAGACAGAGTGAGCATGAGCAGGCAAAGGGGACGCAGAGAGAGAGAGAGAGAGAGAGAGAGAGAGAGAGAGAGAGAGAGAGAATCCCAAGCAGGCTCAGTGCTGTCAGCAAAGAGCCTGATATGGGGCTCCATGTCAAGACAGCAAGATCATGAACTGGACAGAAATCAAAAGATATATGCTTAACCAAATGAGCTACCTGGGAGCCCCTCACTGGTGTTTAAGTGTGATAGGACCCAGACTCAGACTTAGACCATTGGCTTCCAGATCCTCAGGCCATTGGATTCATGCTGAATTACACCATCATATTTCTGGATCTCAGGCTTGTGGAACATCCATCTTGAAAATTAATGGATTTCTTGGCCTCTGTAACAGTGTGAACCAATTCCCATAATATGATTTCTTCTTATATGTATATCTATATTTCCCATTGGTTCAGTTTCTCTTTAGAACCCTAATTCAATGACCTAAAAGAATTAAAAGTTACAGTCTAAGAGAAGATTTTCAGCATACAAAAAAAAATCCACAATGAATTAGTATCCTGAATATCACAAAACCTCCACAAAACCAAAAAGACCCCAAAACAAAAAACAAAACAATTAACTCCTCACCCCACAAAAGAAGGCAGAGATTGGGGCGCCTGGGTGGCTTAGTCGGTTAAGCGTCCGACTTTTGCTTAGGTCATGATCTCACGGTTCATGGGTTCGAACCCCGCGTCGGGCTCTGTGCTGACTGCCAGCTCAGAGCCTGGAGCCTGTTTCCGAGTCTGTCACTCCCTCTCTCTCTGACCCTCCCCTGCTCACGCTGTCTCTCTCTCTCTCCTAGAAATAAATAAAACATTAAAAAAAAAAAAAAAGAAAAAAAAGGCAGAGATTAAGCAGAGATTAGAAGTTTGAGATTAAGCAGCATAAAAAAATTATATCCAAATGGCTAATATGAAAATATGTGCAGAGTCATTAGCAGTCAGGCAAATACAATGAGATTCTAGTTTTTACTTATTTAAATTAGGGGCATAACACCATGTGACTTCCAAGAATGGGCTAAGATATGCAGAAGGTAGGACTTCCTTACTGCCAGTGGAGATATAAATTGGAAGCCAATCTGGCTGTTCTAGGAAAGTTGAAAATGAACATAAATGCAAACTAATATTACTATTTCTTTGTACAAAGCTGTTCAGTTAAGCGTTGTTTGAATTCACAAGGATTTGGAAATAATCTGTTGTCCAACAACAGAGGAATGAATAAGATAAAAATTTAGAGCAGATCTCGTTTACTTTGTTGGACTGACTGAGACCTATGCATACCAATGCCATTAGAGCTTGTAAATATAATATTGAATTTTTAAGAATGTAAATAGGGGCACATAATGATAGCTCAGTGGGTTAAGCGTCTGACTTTGGCTCAGGTCATTATCTCGAAGTTCATCCATTTGAGCCCCGAGTTGGCTCTGTGACGATAGCTGGAAGCCTGGAGCATGCTTCGAAGTCTGTCTCCCGTTCTCTCTGCCCTCCCCTGCTCATCCTCCGTCTCTGTCTCTCAAAAATAAATAAATGTTAAAAAAATAAAAAGTAAAAACGTAATGGGAGAAGTTGGTAAAACCACACGCCATACTACCTATGGCTGCATACACATTTGTCTATAAACTTGAATATACACTGAACTCATGACTGTTATCTCTCAGAAGTTAAGAATGTCTAGAAAACATGATGGCAGTTAGAACAACTATCCTGGCAGTTAGACAATTTTTATGATAAATGCCCCTTGCTTTCAAGACTGAGTATAGGAAAACCTTAGTGGACAAGAAAAGCCAGCTGGTGATAGGTGTCTTTTAATGTGAAGAGTACTCAACACTGAGTGTCCACATTGAGTGTGTCACCATGAAGTAAAATAGGATTTTGAACATTTGTGGGGATGATCACTGGGTGTTATATGGAAACCAACTTGACAAACTATTAAAAAAATAGGATTTTGAATAAAACTGCATGAAGAAGCCCCTTCAATATCACACTCAGCTCCCAGTCCTTTCAAGAAGATTAATTGAGGGGCACCTGGGTGGCTCCGTCAGTTGAGCATCAGACTCTTTCTTTGGCTCAGGTCATGATCTCACAGTTCATAAGATAGACTCCTGTGTCTAGCTCTGGGTTGACAACTCAGAGCCTGCTTGGCTTTCTCTCTCCTGTTCTCTCTCCAAAAACAAACAAACAAACAAACAAACAAATATTTAAAAAAACTAGTTTGGAAAAGTTTATTGAATAAGGTGAAAAACATTCTTCATATTTCTTGTCCTTCTTGAGGAAGAGAAATTAAAACAAGTATGTGAAAATAACTGGCTGAAAGCAGAGGCATGTCAATGGGAACAATATTTCTTGGAAATAAGCTTTGTTCTTCCTCTTTAAGACTCGATCTTTTTTGAGTTTATTATAAGTTGACCAGGACACCCATCTGCCAGAGAAAAGATTGTGAGATTCCTGAAACATATGAGAATTTCAATTTCTAAAATTTAAAATAGGAATATGGAGCAGGGATTGTCCTGGGACTTCTCAGAATTCTTGTATCCCTCCGCACTGCTGTACCCACACCTGATCTCAACTGAAGGATAAAACCCCCTCCAGCTCTCAGTCACATGTTACACTCAAGTGTCCTCGCTGCTCATGTAAGATCCACTGCGGGTCCACTTGCTCTAGGGCTGCTCCCTTCCAGGTGCTTGCAGTCTGCCTGCACCCTGGGCTTCCAGCCTCTCCATACCTGCCTTAAACTCCTTTTCACTCAAGCATGTCCCCCCACCATCACCCACTGTGCCGGGTGTCCCTGAGCTCAGCCTCCCAGGTCCAGTGTTCCAGAGTCTACTTCCATCTCCTGGCACGTTAGGAGAGACCAAGGTGCCCAGCTGCATGGGGTAGGATGAGACACAGGTTTCCCACCCAGCACTACTTTCTCATTACTCTTGCCTTCAGTGGAACATGGGGCTTCCAATTCCAGAGCTTTCCTGATGTTCTTAGGGGAGAGCTGGAGGGAGGGGAGAGGGGCTTTGATTCTCTGAAATGTTTCCTTCTGTAGCCAAACCATCGTTTTCACTTTCCAAGATTGATTCTGAATTTTTCCCACTTGTGTGCATTTTCAATACTGACCTCGAAGTAACCATCGACTCTCACTACTATTATTTACACCTTCTAACTAACATGGTCACAGAGCAACTCAGCTCACTGCTTAAATCCATAAATCCCAGTGTGTCAAGGGCAGTGTCAAACTTCCCATGCCATTTCTTGTCAAGGTGAAAAATACTCAGATACTTGACACGAGCCACAGGGCCTCATACCCACCACCTTGCCTCTCCCTTCCTTCCTCTCTATGCCCAGACACAAATGAGCTTCCTCTTCATTCCTGAGAAAACAAAAGTTCCGTGTCGGGTCTATTCCACTCATTGTTTCCTCTGAGTGGAAATCGGCTCTGGATGCAGCTTCCTTTTTTTTGTCAGTGGGTCTTGGCAGAGGTGTCCTGCTCAGTGAAACGCTCTGTGACTCCTGAGTCCTGGGCCCGAGCTGTCCATTGTGCTCTAGCATTGCATCCCATTTCTTTGTGCACATGTCTCCTGAGATGAATCCCGAATGGGTCATGTGAAGTACACACTCAGCATTGAAAAGGGCAGTGCAGATTTGGGGAGTAGGTTTTCAGAGAGGGCACTCTAGTCCCCTAGTCCCCTGCATGCTCACCTCCTGGCAACTGGGGTCCTACTGCCCAGAAAAGTACCAGGTGATTTCCACCAAGTCATCCTTAAGACAGGGCTGCAAGCCGAATGTCCTCAACCACCCAGTCGGCTAGTACCCAATATCCATCCACCAAACTCCCTCATCAATACGACCCAACGCAGCTGGCCAACAAATATCAGCCTTGCCTGAAATGTTTTGATATTATTATCAAGAAAAGTGAAGAAAAGAATAACCTCCACCCCTCAATTATTTGAATGCACAATCTTTATTAGAAACAAATTTTAGATTTTAACATTGTGGTTACCTTTAATACGTTTGTGAACAAATACTGGCCATACCATATTTCCAATACATCCAAGACTCTGAAAGATCATAAATTATTCTCTGAGTATCTACTGACCCATTTGGTCAAAAGGGCCTAGTTTTGCAAGAGAAGGGGCGAAGGGTAGGCTTGAAAGAAAAGCAGGGATTTGGAGGAGAACCAAAACCCAGAAGCATTCACAACTGGCCCAGAGGAGCCTGGGGATGATTAGACTCTTGTGACTTCAGCAGGACCTAACTTAGAGAGAGACACAAGAGTGTCAAGTGGATGAAACCTCAGTTGGCAACACAGGAATTAACAGTGTCCAAAGACACTCCAGGGTCTGGCAAGAAAAACAAACTATGGCGAACATGGTAAAGAACATGGACTAAACGCATCAGTGGCAACATCGCTGGACTCTTAAGACCAGTGACCTGCAGGCTAGCTCAAAGCTCTGATGTAAATGTGGCCAATCTCAAGGAGCCTCCACACACAACTGCAGTGGGTGACAATGGTGTCCCCTGGGCTTAGGGGACAGGGGCACAACTATACCCAGAAGTCTCAGCAGGTTGCTGGAGTCCAGGGCTCAGTGGTACAGGGCTGTGCACTGAGGGTTCATCCAAGGGATCTGGCTGAGCTTCAGGGTACTGGGCTGTGTGTGTTGTTCCCACCGAGTGGCGCCTCTTGGCCCGAGCCTTGATGCTGGGCCCCAGAGCCCCTTGTTCCCGAGGACGACGACCAGGACCACATCTGCCAGTTGAGGGATGAACACCTGGGGCAGAGGGAATAGGGGTCGGTGGTCGGGTGGGGCCAGGCTCCTGGGAAGTGCAGGCCGGGACAAGCCCAGACCGGGCATCAGAGGAAGAACTCTGTGTCGGCATGGAGCATGGGGGTGCCAGGCACATTGGGGTGCAACGGCCAGTCCTACGGCTAGCAGCCACAGGCCGAGGGGTGCGTGCAGCCCTGCGGGGAGGGAGGTGCCTCAGGCCCAGGGAGGCTCTCCGGGGGACTTGGACCTCCCTCCAGGCGCTGAGCTCCCCCTTGTCTGGCGAGGCGGGCTCCGTGTGGTCCACAGCAGCCCGGTCCTGCCCGCGCTTCCACAGCTCGTAGCGCTCAGGCTGCAGGATGCGCACGAAGGCGTCCATGGAGAAGGTGACCCTGGCCTCCCCGCAGCTGCACTGAGATGCCACTTTGCCATAATCGATCCATCGCGGGGTGGCGAAGTTGATGGCTTCTGCGCAGTTGAAGCCGTGGTTGAAACCAGAGTGGTAGCCATAGGGAAACGTCACCATGAACTCGCCGGCCTCCTGAGTGATCCGACTGAAGGGGATCCCGTTGTCCTTGAGGACAGTGGGGGAGATGAGAGCCACCTTGTGCCGCAGGAAGGCGTCACAGGCGCGGGCACTGCCCGGGAACAGCTGGGCGGCCAGGCGCTCCAGGCGCTCGCCATGCTCTGGCGGCACCACGTACCAAGTTTTGGGCTCCCCGAAGTGCAGGTAGTTGATGCTGTAAAGGTCCATGTCCTCCGTGTGCCAGGCGAAGGTGGTCTTCCACATGCCAAAGTACAGGTAGGGCGTGTTGACGCCCTCGATGACCACGCCGCACTCCTGCTCCAGCAGGTCCTGGATGGTTCCCAGGTGGCCAAGGTTCCACTGCTGAGTGCTTTCATCAAACAAGGAGCCGCTGATGTCAGCGCCATAAATCGGAGAATCGTAGAGGCGGGTCTTCCAATATTTTCGCTCCAAATCCTCAAAATCCGAATGTGGTGGAGTCTGATACTTTCCGCTAATTGCCATTTGGCGGTACTCCCCCACTGTCATGGCTTTCTTCTTCTTATGGTATTGAGTAAACACGCCTGCCCGCCCAGAGACCACCTGCTGGAGGGGGCTTGCTATTAAGATGTCACTGACATCATCATAGGTGTGTCTGGCTTTCCAGTCCTTGGGGGGAATCACTTTGGCCAGGCCTGCGCGGTGTGCACCTTGGGATTCCATGTACACAATATATTTATCGAAATCTTTAAATTCTTCTTTGGTTGGGTGAAATATCATTATGGTACAACTTGGGTTCTGAGCAAAGTTGGCTTTAGACTTCATAGTTTTCATTAATAAGCACCAAACTCCAAACTTTTTAGGTATCTTCTGGGTATTTGAGGATGCTAGAAAATGCTATTTTTTTCAAAAATGAATTTGAAAAAAAAATAAATTTGAGTAGCTGAGTCAGCTAGAACCACCAGTGGACTTCTGTGCTAATTAAAAGCTAAAGTTTGTTAGGCTTGCTGATTCATCAGGGAACACCACTCTTGGTAGAAGATTTGCTCAGAACCGAGGGTGGCTGTGCCTGTAATTCTGTGACACTCCTCCGTTGGTACCTGTCCTCTCGAGGTTTACTGAATCACTCAGTCTTGAGTGGGGATTCTAAATGTAGTGTCTTCAGGACAGTGTTTAAACAAAGCCTAAAAGAAAGAATACAAAAACTTTGACAGTCAATGTTTGAAAAGTATTGGAGAGTTACAAATAAAATACCATGGAACATCATTGAACTCCCAAAGAATGGGTAAAAGCTTTTTAAAGTTTATTTATTTATTTTGACAGGGTGGGGCAAAGACAGAGGGAGAGAGAGAGAATCCCAAGCAGCCTCCACACTATCAGTGCAGAGCCCGACTCTGGGCTTGAACTGAGGAACCGTGAGATGATGACTTAAGCCAAAATTAAGAGTCGGATGCTTAATCAACTGATCTACCCTGGAGCCCCAAAATGCTAAAATTTTATTTTATTTTTATTTTTTAATGCAAATTATTGTCAAGGTAGCTAACATACAGTGTATACGGTGTGCTCTTGGTTTTGGGAGTAGATTCCCATGGTTCATCACTTACATAAAACACCTAATGCTCATCCCAACAAGTGCCCTCCTCAATGCCCATCACCATGTTCCCAACCCCCACCCCCTTTCACCCTGCTTGTTCTTTGTATTTAAAAGTCTCTCGTGGTTTTATTCCCTCTTCATAACTTTTTTTTTCCTTTCCTTTCCCCCACAGTCTTCTGTTAAGTGTCTCAACTTCCACATATGAGTGAAAACATGACATCTCTCTTTCTCTGACTTATTTCACTTAACATAATACTCTCCAGTTCCATCCACTTTGTTGCAAATGGCAAGATTCATTCTTTTTCACTGCCATATATACATATATATATATGCCACACAAAAGGCTAACATTTTATGATAAAACAAGTGGTGGTGTGGATGTGGAACAATGGGAATTGTCATACTCAATTAAAGATAATGGAAATCAACGCACTCACTTGGAAAACTATTGTGGGCAGTATGTACTAATGAAATTGAGCATATGCATGTATAAAATTGAATACACACATATGCATACGTTGGAAACATGCCTAGGTAACGTGCATGGCTCTGCACTAAAAGTTATCTCCAAGAATGTTCATAACAACATTATTACTAGTCGCCAAATACCGGAAATGACCTAAATCCCTATTAACTGTAGAATGGATAAGCAATATGGTATATTCATACAATGAAATATAATATAGCAATGAGGATAAACAAAAAGACAGAAATATAAAAATAATTTTATAAACATCATACTGAGCAACATAATCCATGGCTCCAGTTTTATAAAGATAAACAGGAAGGGGTACCTTGGTGACTCAGTTAGTTAAGCGTCCAAGTCTTGGTTTTGGCTCAGGTCATGATCTCACAGTTCATGAGTTTCAGCCCCGCATCAGACTCTGTGCTGTCAGTGTGGAGGCTGCTTGGGATTCTCTCTCTCTCCCTCTATCTCTGGCCTCCCACCACTCACTTTCTCTCTCTCAAAAAAATAAATAAAGTTTAAAAAAAGATAAAAATGAGGCAAGGTTATATATATTTGATGTCAGAGTAGTAGTTACCTTTGAGAAAGAGAGAGGTTGTGAGTAGGGGCATAAGGAAGCCCCTACACAGAGGTTTCCCAGACAAACAAAAGTTAAAGAGTTCATCACCACTAAAGCAGTCTTACAAGAAACATTAAGGGGAATTCTTTGAGTGGAAAGAAAAGGCCATAATCAGGAATAAGAAATTATGAAAAGAAAATTTTTCACAGGTAAATGCAAAAATATAATAAAGTAGATTACTCATTTATAAAACCATTAATAGAGGTTAAATCACAAAAGCAGTAAAATTAACCAAATCTATAAAAATCAATCAAGGGATTCACAAAATAAAAGGATATAAAGTATGACATCTTATACATAAAACATGGGGTGGGGAAGTAAAATTTTATAATGTGTTCAAACTTAAGTGACCTGATATAGACTGCTATATGCATAAGATGTTACATCTGAATCTAACGGTAACCGGAAATCAAAACCTGTAATAGTTACATAAAAAATAAAGAGAAAGGAAATCAAACACATCAAGCCACCAAACCACAAGGGAACAGATCAAGGAAAGAAGGAACTGAAAGGAACTACAAAAACAAATGTAAAATAAGTAGCAAAATGGCAATAAGTACACACCTAGCAATAATTACTTTAAATGTAAATGAACTAAATGCTCTAACAAAAAAAACATAGGATGACTGAATGGATAGAAAAGCAAGACCCATCTACATGCTGCCTACAAGAGACTTGCTTCAGATCTAGATACATGCAGATTGAAAGTCAAGGGATAGAAAAACATTTACCATGGAAATGGAAAGAAAGCTGTGGTAGCAATATTTACACTGGACAAAACATACATTAAAACAAAGACTGTAACAAGAGACAAAGAAGGATACTACATAATGACAAAAAGAATAATTCAACAAGAGGTTATAACAACTGTAAACATACACCCAATATGGGAGCAACTAAATACATAAAGCAACTATTGAGTGACATAAAGGAAAAAATTGACACTAATATAATAATAGTAGGGGACTTTAATGCCCACTTACACCAATCGATAGATCATCCAGACAGAAAATCAACAAGGAAACAGTGGCTCTGAATGACACACTGGTCCAGATACTTCTAACAGACGTATTCATAGCATTCTATCCTGAAACAGTGAAATACACATTCTTTTCCAGTGCAGAGAGACAGAGAGATAGAGAGAATGTGAGCATGTGCACTCGCATATGGATTGGGGAGGGGCAGAGAGAGAGGGAGGGAGAGAATCCCAAGCAAGATCCACACTCAGCATGGAGACCCATGCAGGGCTGACCTCACGAGTGTGAGATCATGACCTGAGCTGAAATCAAGAGTCAGACGCCTAACCAACCGAGCTACCCAGGTGCCCCTAGCTGGCTCCTATCTTAAGTTAGTGTTCGAAATCAGAGCGGACCTCCTGGAGATTCTGATTCCATTTGGAGTCACCTTAGAAAATCATTGGAAATTGGTGAGTGAATTTTTCTGGACAAATTCCCTGGAAGTTTGCCAGAAACCAGGAACACATGCACATTTTGTGGGGTCCAAAGGTCACACAAACTGTGGAACTCTCCTCAGAACAGAAAGATTTCCCTGGGAACACTGATAGGATGGGTGGAATAGCAGTATAGGAAAGCTAGCGGTTTCAGGGAACAAAACATTTGGATCTGCTGAAAAACTTTAGGGAAGAGAAAACCTTGCCAAAGAAATGTGGTGAGGAGGAGGGCCTGGAGAAGAGCCAACCACATTATGGTTAGAGATCAAGGCATTTTATCTTACCCTGCAGTCTGCCCAGTAAGACTACAAAAGATCACTTCAAAATAAGAGAAACTCCTCACACCTCCTGTGGTTCCCATGAGCCCATGAGGCACCAGAGGTCCCTCCACCTTATTCGAGGTCCATTCAGACAAGACGAAGCTAGGGCTTGCGCTGAATCCAATGCCATCCCCATTCCTCAGGGAGGTCACCACAGTTTGGCTTCTTTATTAAACATAAACCCTTTTTCCTTTGGGTCTGGGATCTGCAGGAAAAATAGCCAAGGATGGGCTTGCTTTCTGTGACCTGGCGGCTTTTGTAAAAGTACCCAAACAAATATTTTCTGCAGACTCAAGTGCCAATGGCAGGGGTGCTTTAAGTAAGCAGTGGCAGCTCTTGGCACCTCTGCTTTAGATGGACCCTAAGCCACTAAAGAATCTGCAGAAGTGGGATAAGGAGGATCAGTACACTCCTTTCCTTTCCCAGTGTTAGTGTCCAAGAATGAAAGGAGGGTTACAGCTTGTGAAACAATCTCTTGATCTTCATAGAACTTATTGCTAATAAATGTGGGTGAGGGGACTAGATGACCATCTGACTCATCCTTGAGGGAACGTGACAAATGCAATTAATTTAGACTCTAAATTCTGGGTGGAGATCAAATAACATCTTCTTCTTCCAGATATAACTGACATCACTCAAGAGTCTTGGGGATAGATGGTCATGAAGCAGTGTCCAAAAATGACCCCAGATGTTCACCCTAGAATACCTGAACAATAGGCTATCCCAGATTCCTTCCGCTGGCTGATGGGAAGTGTTTATGTACAGCTTCCCATGGGAATAATGGCTTGCTCCCCATGGCTGGAGGACTATACCATTTAAATGAACCCAAAGTCCTCAGCTGCCTCCTAAAGTACAGGCCCCAGACAAATAGCTGGTGTGACATGTAAACAACTTGATTCCCGTAAGCAATCTGTATGTGCTGTTCCTGATAAAGTTGCTGCCATTGGAGGCCTATAAGAAGGAAGAACAACAGGGGAAGAGCCCCTTCACAAGAACATAACCAAAGTCATATCCAGCATGCCTGCTGAACATGAGATGCCTCTCTCTGGAGATGCTAAAGAAACAGGGGGACTGTGTGAGCCTTGGCCTTGATGTGTTTCCTTAATGCGTACTGCGTAACTTTGAAGTACTTCTCCCCAGGCCTTGAAACCCCAGCGGCAGCCCCACAAGGACTATCTAGCATGACAAGAATTTTCCCCATGAACAAGGGGCATTCATTCAAAACATGGGAAGAAAGCAAATAGTAAGGTTCCATCAGGTTAGGTTTTCCAGGCAAGTATGTCTTACTCTCTTCCAGGCAAGAGGGGTATTGATGGATTAAAGTACAAGACACTGTTATAATCATGGGCCATTAAATCTATCCTGACTAAAAAAGAAATGAGAACATGAGGGTGGTGATGGAGAATACATAGTATTTTGCTTGTGGACTCAATTTCTCCAGTGGGTCAAACAATCTTGTTAGAGCACTAGGAAATGTAAGCTGGAAAGAGAGTGGGGATGCTTGAAATGGACTTTTTTAAACTTGGGGATTTTTAAACTTAGTGTCCATTTTACTGATGTCTTGGAATCCTCCTTTTTATTTTATGTGATGAAACTTCAAACTGTCTGCCTCAACCCACATCATCTCATCCAAATTTCCCTTCCTTCCTTCTCAGTACTTCGATTCCACCCCTTCTCAAGTACATGAACTTGACCCCTTTACTTCCTTTACCTCCCTCCCCCAAAACACCGTCTCTTCTCTCATCTCTTATAATTCTCTCTCAGCACTTATCCTTCATACTTTATATACTATGAACAGCAAGAGTTACCTTTATTTAGTATCTCATTTTGCCAGGCCTTTTATTAAACACTTCTTAAATAGAGTCTCATTCAAACCTCACAACTGGTCTATGTATGAAGTTGGTGCCATCATTATCCCCATTTTATGGAGAAAAATTTTATATTTAACTCAACTCCTTGTGGTCTCAATCTCTAGAGCTATTTCTGTACTTGTCTAATCTTCATACAAAAGTATTTTGAAAGCATGGTCTGTGTCCTGTTTTTTATTATATTTTCCAAGGGATCTAGTACTTTCTATATTGTACACTCCAAAAATTTATTCAAGAAATAATCAAGTGAGGCTATTTGGTATACATCTGCAGCCTCTCTCTTCTTGGTCACATGCTTTCTTCCTGCTCTTCTTTCTCAAAAGACATACTCCTCTCTGTGGCTAATTGCTGCCTTTAAACCCCTTAAATCAACACCTCCCACTTGTTCCAGGATGGTCAATTAAATAATCACTATCATCTTTGCCTTTCATAAATCATCAGTCACCTGTCTTTCTTAATTTAAGTCACTGACCTTTCTCTCACTTTCAGTACCTAACATGTCAAAAGCATAAACAAAAACAGTCTTTGTTCACAAACCCATTTTCTCATCTCTCTCGTCTTCTGGTTCTGCCCCCACTTCTCCACTGAACTTGATCTCTGTCAGTCATCAAATTGCTTGCTCCCAAATGCTATTCCAGGGGTTATACTTTATCTCCCCACATCACTGACTCATGGAGCACCCTCTTCTTCCTAAAAACTCTGACCTCCAGGCACTGCTAATTCTCTTAACTCTGGTTCTTCTCCTTTATCTCCCCGTTTCCACTTCCTCTTCCTATCACATGAAAGCAAACTCACCTCAAAGCTCCACTCTCTTAACTCTGTATTTCTTTCTCTCTTTAAGTTTCCTATTTATGTTCATGGCTTTCCTTAGTACTGCACTCTCACTCTTCAAAGATATTATTTATTGTCATAATTTTCTGTCATACTGACTTGCTCCTTTTTCTTCTTTATCTTGGCAAGTCCACTGAGCCCTTGAAAATCAACTTTTTTAATACACATTGATCATCTTTCTCCTAAAATTAGTTTCCTTCTTTAGATGTCTTTGTTTCTACGAATGATAATACAGTTATCCTAGTCACTGTTTGCCTCAGACATTAGAAACTGTTTTTGCTGAAAATATCTAAATTCTATGTTTAATAAAAGATTCCTTCTGGAATTAGAAAATCTACTTATTACTAACTGAAAATAATTTATAACCATGGGATTTGATGGTTGAAAAAATTGTTTTGATACAAGTGACTTAACTTTCTATTATTGGACAGTTATTTTGTTTTCATTCTTCTCACAATCATTACTTATAAATATGTATCCTAATTTCAGTACCTTGAACAGCTGCACAGTGAAATATTGGTGAATATTGGTGAAATTAACAAAGTTCCTTAGATACATGGCAACGGAATTATTGCATTGTAGGATTTAAATATCTTAAGGTCTTTAACCTGTATTTCCAAAAGTCTTCAGAAGGAATGTTTCACATCCTTGCCATTAAGTAACTTTACTTTTGAGGGTGGGGGGAAAGGAAAAACAAACTATTAATTTGGTGAGTGAAAAAGTGGAGCTCAAGTTTTAATTTACATTTCTTGGAGTACCACTAGGGTTTTTTTTTTTTTTTTCTTTCATGAATATGAGCTATTTGCACTTCATTCTATGTATTGGTTCATATCCTTTGCCCATTTTTCTCTAATAGGATCCTAGGGCTTTTGCTCATCTACTTATATGAAGATTTTACATATTGCTCATCTGAAAATTTTACATATTAAGCCCTTTGTTAGATAGGTTCATGGTTTTTTCCCAGTTTCCCATTTCTGTATATTTCTTTACTTAATCTAAAATGTTTCTGACAAATATTTCAGTGTTGTTGTCTTTTGCCTTATAATGTCTTTCACAACTGTTTAAAAAGTTACTTCCCCATTCAGAGGCAGGGGAAGTATTCTTATTTTTTTCCTTTTATATGTTAATTGTACTTTTAACTCTGATTTTAATTATACCTTTCTTTTTTTTTTTAATTAATTTGTTTTATTGTTTTGTGGAGATGGTGTGAGGAATAAGGAAGATGTAAATCTGCTGCCTGGTCCTTTAAATATGTCTGTCCTGTTGGGTGTGTGTGTTTTCTCTTTCTATCAAATTTATAGGAGCTTTTCTTTATCCCGGTTTTCTTAAAAATTTTTTCAGTCTCAAAATTCAGGGTCTTTAGTTTAAGGAAAAACCTTAAGTTATTTCTTTGATGACTTCCTTTACCTTTTTCCTCTGTATTTTTAACTCCTGTTATTTGGATATCAGGCCTCATGGATTTGACCTTTAACTTTTGTAACTTTTCTTCTCCGTTTTCTATCCTTTTATCACTATTCTCTTCTGAAAAACGTCCTCATTTTTACCTTCCCAAACTCCTCCAGTTGTCTTTTCCATCTTTCTCAAAATTTAATTTCCAGCAGAGCATTTTTGATCCCTTAACTTTTTTGTGTGTATGTAGCTTCCTTGCTTTTCCCCCCTGTGTCTTATTGTCCTGTTCTTGTTTCATGGGCCCATTTCTTCTCTCTCTCTGAAAATATTGAAATGTCAATGGCTTTTGAAGGTTCTTTTCCCCCTGCATGGTCTGTTTCTTTGAAATTTCCTTTTACTAATTTTTTGTTTTGGTTTCTATCTTTCAGCTTTAAGGCTTTCCTCAAATGTCTGGTGATCCTTAGTAGTTGATTCATATAGGAGTATAACACAAAAAAACTGTTTAGAAGCACAGGGTGCATGGCGATTAGGTTTCCCTAAATGATCTGTCTGGGCTGTTTCTTGGGTGAGCCTCTGCTGCTGGTATCTCTGGGGCTGGTCATATTCAACAGTGATGGATCTTCCAGTCTTCCTCTTGGAGGGGATAGGCCTGGCTTCCCTAACATATGGAAAAAGAGTCCTGAAATTTCTAACATCCAATTTGTAAAGTTCACTAAGCCAGCTTGTTTTCCCTATGACCACCACACTCTGAATAGGTGCTGAAAATTCCCAGTTCAGAGAATGTCTTTTTCACCTACTCTAGAAAATGAAGGTTAGTCTTCAACCAGGGCGAGAGAGGAGAAGTTTAGGGAGGGAGGGGATCTGAGACTCTAATTGCTTCTTAGATTTTCAAGGAATCTTCCTTAGCCTCCTTTTAACTGCCACATTCAGAAGTATCTAGTGCCATGAAAGCCTAAGCCTTTTGGGTTCTGTAGAGACAACTGTGTTGCTTCTTGGCTCTCCTCATTGCCAATTTAGGATTCAACTTTACAAGGTTTGGTAAATCAGTTTCTACTGGTCTACCTGCTTTTTTGTAAACCAAAAATCCTGTTATTATTACTTCAGTGGAGTTTTGGAAGGAACAAAGTAAATGATTGTACTTAAACCACCATCTTTATATCTTGTTCCCGCAAATGTATCTCTCAATAGTACCTAAGTCAAATCCTGGGCTCCAAATTCTTCCTCATTGTCCCTGACTCTATCTTCTTCCTCCCTCACTTCTCTAAGTTATAACCCCTACCTTCCAGACAAGCCTCCTCCTTGAGAGACTCTTCCCCACCAACCCTAGGCCTCCCCACCAACTATTCGTCTGGGCCACGTATTTGGTGCTTAACAGAAATTGTTGAAGTGGAAGCTATCCAGCATGTTGTACTCAACAGTTAGCTTTCACCTCTAATGGGTACTTGTCTAAAGTTATAAATCCCTTCCGTGAGACGTGCTTGCTTCTCTCCCCAAGATGTCTGCATGTTTCTGCCCCACAAATTTCAACATACTCTTCTTGATAAGCTGCATGGAAAAGAGAAGATGAAAAGGTCATTTTTCCTGTACAGTTTGTACCTCAAATGCCAATGTCTGGTGTCAGTTTCCTATTTAGGAACATCCAGGAGTTTAGTGGTTAGTGTCGGGCATGAACAGCATAGATTAAATTGTAACAAAGATTAGGACCTGGCCTGTATTTGGTTTTACTTTGTTTGCAGGGAGGACTTGGCCTTTCAATCAGCAATTCAAATGTCACATTATGATTTCATTGTGACATATAATAAATTCAGCATAGGAATATTAACCTCATAGAGTTTTCACTATTTACTTTCCTGTTACAGGGACACTGTGGCAGTCATGGTGGTATCTAGCAGCAGGAAGAGGCAGGATCCAGAAGTCTTTTTTGAACCACTATCTCCCAGACACAGCCACTCTATTGAGTTTTGAAGCAACTTCTAACATGTGCTTCTTTGAATTGCCAATACATTTTCTGAGTAGCACGTAAGTCTGGTTCTTGGACTTTTCAAGAAATTCTAAACTACTTAATGCTCACACACACACACACACACAACTCCTTTGCCTTACACTAAAGTGAATTCTATAATTCACTAAAAATCCCTGATCAATATACTTCCTCTTCCTCATTCCCACTCCTCAAAAAATAATCACTCTTTAGTATTTTAGCTGTTTCTTATGTTTTCTTTTACCAGTATTTCTAGACTTTTCAGTTTTAGATATTGTGGGCAGTCAGACTAAAAAAGATTTAGTTTTCTTATGCTCCATCCCAACACAGACTCCCCCTACTCCATCCTCTCTTATAGGCATATCAAACTTTTTGGTTAAACTAAGTCTATATTTTTACCATGCATACTAGTTACAGCTGAGTCACATAGTACACTATGATTGCATTTCCACATACAAAAGTTTATTCATCAGGTAGTTAATAAATTGCCTGTTTCATTTGCTTGGTTTTATATACATTAATTCATTCCCAAATTCATTTCTAGTAGTGTAAATATCTTCTAGATACATAAAACACATCAGGTACTAAATCAGATTTCTCTCTTCAGAAATATTCTTCCTGGAGCCCTCCAAATGCTTTCTTGAACCTGACTGGTTAGTCTGTAGGCTGTTGCATAGCCTGCAGCCTGGGATTTCTATTTACCATAATCCTGGAGATTCCCTTTCCCTCTCTATTATGTTAGATCCCTGATTCCTCCCATCTCAGTCTACTTTCCTGGGTCACTCCCTTGTGTTGATGGAGCATGTCCACCAGGAGCACCCTTGGAAGTTATATTACAGATTATTAAGTAGTTTACAGAATCTCCAGATTCTATTCTCTCAGAGAATAGCTTTTGTAGACTGTGCATCTAGGAACAATACCCAAATTATCCAACAATCTATATTAAGGTATTCCTATACCTTCTTTTGTCCAAGGTACTAAAGACCATGGGCAACGGACATTACCAACTAGAGTCTATGCCACTGCTGCCTCTGAAAGCTCACTGTCCTTCACCACCTCCTCCAGGAGCACATCCTAAAACAAAACCAACTATCTCACATTTCTTCAAATTGAGGTCTTCCATGGAAGTCTCTGATGGGAAGAGCCTAAGTCGTATGCCTAAGTCTTTACTGAAACAGATGCTGGATAATTGAATTCTGGCTTCAACCTTGGCAAAGCAGGAGTCCTAAGATGGGAATTTCCCCAAATGTAAAAAGGAAATTCAACGTTGGTCACAAACGTATCAACTGTCTACCAAAGTTTGCATGTCTGAAAATGACTCTGTTTTACCTTTATGTTTTTCTTTCAGGATTGTGAAGACATTGTTCCATTCAATTCTAGTTTCCAGAAATCCAAAACCAATGTGTTTTGTGATCCTTTTTGTGCAACGTGTTTTTACTCTATTGACACATTTAGATTATTCCTTTGGTCCTGATTTTCAGAGATTTCATTAGGACATGATTCGTAAGTCTTTTTTGTTAACAACTACTGAACTAGACCTTCTGATATAGAAAGTCATGTTCTTTGTTGCTGTGAACTTTCTGATATCATTTCTTTAATATATTCCTTCCAACTATATTTTCAGCTCTCTCTCTCTGTAAATACAATTAGTTGGTTATTAGACATCTTGGACTTATCCTCTAATTTTCTTATGTTTGCTCTATTTTCCATATTTTTGTTCTTTTGTTACTTTATTTTCCAAAATATTTAGCAATTATTTTTAATTTCCATAAATTCTTTTTTGCTTTCTGAATATTCCTTTCATTATGGATTTCTGATATTTTTCATGGCTGCAGATTTTCTTTTCTCTCTCTAGAGGTATTAATTCTTTCTACATTGTGTCTGTTTCCCCCGAATTCACTCTTCCAGGATGTTTTGGTTTCTTTCATGTTAAGTGCTTTCCTCATATATCTATTATTCTTGGCTTATGTTTAAGAATCAGGCACTGAAGAGTTGTGTTTGCTATGTATGACTGGTAAGTTTCATTGAGAGTGCTGACAAGGATACAGTCATTTCCTCTGGGGATGGGGGCAACTGTCCGTACCTGAGGGTAAGAGCATAATGAAAGGACTTTAGAGGCACTTGGGTGATTCTGTTGGTTAAGTGTCTGACTTCAGCTCAGGTTACGATTTCACAGTTTGTGGGTTTGAGCCCCATATCAGGCTCTGTGCTGACAGCTCGGAGCCTGAGGCTTGCTTCAGATTTTGTGTGTCTCCCTCTTCCTCTGCCCCTCCCCCATTCATGCTCTGTCTCTTTCTCAAAAATAGTAAGTGAACATTGAATAAAAATAAAAGCCTTAAATTTATGTATCTATTTCATTTGAAATTGGGGCTCAGGAATTTATGGTGCTTTAATTTTCTGTTTTTTAGAAACATTAAATAATAGAGAAAATTGCATATATAACAAAAAACCTGCATTCCAAACAGCCAGACTTGACATTCTTAGTATTTTTTCATATTTGCTTCAAGTGTTTTTTAAAAAACAGCTTTATTGAGATATAATTTACATAACAAAAATTTCACCCATTTTAAATGTACAATTCAATAATTTGTGGTATATTTACAAAGCTGTGCAACCATCACCATAATCTAGTTTTAGAACATTTCCATCACTCCAAAAAGAAACTTCAAGCCCATTTTCAGTCACAACAAATTTCCACCCTCAGCTCCAAGCAACCACTAATATGTCTATTGCCTAGTCTGGACATTTCATATAAAGAGGATCACATAAGATTTTTGTGTGTCTGGCTTGTTTCACTCAGCATGTTTTTGGGGTTCATCCCTGTTATAGTATGCATTAGCATTTTGTTTGTTTTTATGGTCAAGTTCCATTGCTATGAATATACCACATTTTAGTTGTCCATTCATCCATTGATAACATTTAGGTTGTCTTCATCCTTTGGCTATTATGCATAATGCTATTATGAACATTCATGTGTAAGTCTATGTGTGGACATGTGTTTTTATTTTTGTGTAGATACTTGGGAGTGGAATTGCTGGATCGTATGGTAACTCTTAGGTTTAATGTTCAGAGAAACTATTTTTCTGAAGTGCCTGCAAAATTTTAAATTTCCACCAGCAATATAGGAGCATCCTTATATTTCAACGTTCTCACCAGCACTTGCTATCGCCTTTAAAAAAAAAAAAATACTTATAGTTGGTGTGAATTATCTTGCAGTTTTGTCTTTCCTTAATGATTAATTAGATGTTGAGCACTTTTTTCCTATGTTCATTGCCCGTATCTTTTCTGAAGAAATTTCCATTCAAATTCTCTGCTCATTTTTTGAGTTATTTGTCTTCTTATTATGGAGTTGCAAGAGATCTTTGTATGTCCTGGTTATAAGTCCCTTGTTGAGTATATCATTTGCAAATATTTTCTGCCAGTCTGTGCATTTTCATTTCACTTTGTTAATTATGTCTTTTGAAGTGGACAAACTTTGAATTTTAATTAAGTACAATTTATGAATTCTTTATTGCTTGTGCTATTGCTGTTACAGTTAAGCAATTATTGCCTAGCCCAAGGTCATGCAGATACGTTCCTGTTTTCTTCTAAGACATCTACAATTTTTGCTTACATTTAGGTCCAGGATCAATTTTGACTTAATTTTTGTATATGGTGTGAGGGTGAGGTAGGGTTCCAAACTCATTATCTTGTTTGTGGATATCCATTGTTCCAGCAATATTTCTTGAAAAAACTATACTTTCACTGTTGAATTGTCCTGAAACTTTTGTTGAAATCAACTGGCTATGTATGTAAGGGTTTATTTCAGGCTCTCAATTATATTCCATTTAATCATATAGCTATGCTGATACCAATGTCTTAATTATTACAGTTTTGCTGTAAGTTTTAAAATCAGGAAGTGTGAGTCCTCCAAATTTTTTATTCTTTTAAGATTGTTTTAGCTATTCCAGGTCCTTTGTGTTTATATATCAACTTTAGCATAAATTTTTAAATTTCCTGGGGTGGGGGTGGGGGGAAAGCCAGAAATAAAAGAATTGCACTGAATCCATAGATCAATTTGGGGAGTATGGCCATCTTAACAAAATTAAGTCTTCTGATCCATGAATATGGAATGCTTTTGCATTTATTTAGCTCTTCTTTAACAATGTTTTGTCGTTTCCAGTGTAGAAGTCTTACACTTCTTTTGTTACATTTATTTCTAAGCATTTTATTCTTTTTGATGCTACTGAGAATGGAATTGATTTCTTAATTTCATTTTCAATTCAGATTGCTCACTGCTAGTGTGCAGAAATCAACTAATTTTTGCACACTGGTCTTGTATTCTGAAATCTTGCTAAACTTACTAGTTCTAGTAGTCCTGTAGTGGTTGCTTCGGAGTTTCTCTACATAAAATCATGCCCTCTGTTGGTCAATAAATACAGCTTTATTTCTTCCTTTCCAATATGGATGCACTTTATCTTTTTTTTTCCTTGCCTATCTCCCCTGATTAGAATCTTCAGTGTAATACTGAATAGAAGTAGTGAGAACAGACATCCTGAAGGGTCTTGTTCCTGCTTCAAGTACTTTTAAATAGAAGAAATAAATATTTCAGATGAAGTGGAAGTCCCTTTTACATGTAAACCATAAATCCTAATCTCCTTTTCTTCCCCAGCCTCATAAACAACACTTATAATGATTTTGGTGCATTTTCGTTTGCTGGATGTCTTTTCATTTGTATGTGTGTTATGTGTTGTACATCTACAAAGAATATGGACTATTGTTTTGGGTATCTACTACTTTTATTTTATATAAATGATTTCATAAAAATATGCTAATTTTTTGTTTTTAAAATCAACATTGTCTCAATTCACATATACAAAAATATATAGTCTGTCATAAAAATATACTTTATTTAATGCATTTCTCTATTAGTGGGGATTTAGAGTACTTACACTGTTTTTTTTTTTTTAACTAAATGATACTACACTAAAATACTTTACATGTATTCTTCTAATTATATGTGAGAATTTACCTAGGGTAGATATTTTTAGGTGATACAGAAACTGTATTTTGTATTTTATTAGGCAAGGTCAAGTTGCTTTAGCTAGTGATTTTCCTAATTAACACATGCACTAGCAGAGTAGCAGTTTCTTTCTCCATACCCCTAGATGCACTTGATAATATCAAATTTTTAGTTTACGATTTGGTTGGCAAAATTATTAATTTCCTTTTATATTATTGTGTGGCTTGTTTCCTGACGAGGTGGCAGGCCTTTTTCATTTACTACTGCCTTTCTGTAGGTTTCAATTTTATGAATTACCAGTTACATTCTTTGCTCATTTTTTTAACTAGTTTTTCTTCTTCTACTGATTTATAAGCGTTCTTTAAATGTTTGTGATACTATGTCTATCATATTGTTGTAAATACCTCACATCACCCCACCACTTCCATTTAAATTTGTTCATGGTGTCTTTTTTTTTTTAAAGATATTTTGAAAATTAAATGTAATCAAACTTTTCCCATTATGATCTGTTCCCTTATGTCCTGTTTAAGTAACACACTGTTCCTTGAAGTCACAAAGATTTTATTTTCTTTGTGTTTCATTCATTTAGAATGCTGTTGGGAAGTAGGAATCTATATTGTTGTTTTGGTTTTTGCTGTTATTGTTGTTTGTAGCAATCTGTCTATCACCAGTTTCCCAATGAGTTGGAATCCTCCATTCTCACATGCAAGTTACAATATCAGTATGGATCTCTTTCTAAACTCTCCATTCAAGTCCACTGATTTGTCCATTTCTGTACTGAATCTATACTGTTTTAATTACAATAGCTTTATGCTTAGTATTGATAATTGGTAAGACAAGTCCCTATGGTCTTATTCATACTTTTCAGAATTAATTTGGGTAGATTAGTAGAGTTAAACTTCAGTATTAATTTTAGAACAAATTTTTCAAGTTCCACAAAAATATTATTGATTTGAATTGAAATTCCATGAGTTAAGTAAAAACTTGAGGTGGACATCTCCTATATTGGGCATTCCCATTCACTAACTGATATTCCTACATTTATTCAGATCTTAAATGTATTTCAAAAAAGCTTCAAAATTTTATCCATAAATATATCTATTGCCTTAAATATATTCTTAGGACCTTCTTATTTTTTTGAGTGTATTGTAATAGACATTTTTTCCTTTAATTTTCATCATTTATAGATCTATATCTCTTCTCAAACTTTACACCTCTTTTTCCTATTAATTATACTAGCCTGACCATTGATTCTAGACTTTTCCATATAGGTATTTTCTGAAAAAAATATAAAACTCATATTCCTTCTTTTCCAGTAGGCATAGCTTTCCTTTTTGTTTCTTTTTTTTCTCTTTTCTTTCCTTTTTATTTTTATTTATTTATTTATTTATTTATTTATTTATTTATTTTGAGCTGGGAAGGAATGGAAGTCTTATATAATTAGATATGATCTCCAGTAAAATATTGAATGTTGACTGATTAGTAGAAATTCTACATTCATTTCAGATTTTAATAAGAATGGTTCTAAACTTTAACATCATATCATTTAACACAAATCTGACACACTTTTGGAAGTGACAGGGAATCAAGGAAAATAAGCATAAACCAGGACTCTACTAATAGTCAAGTATTTGTAAAGAAATATAGAATACTTGAGCAATGCAATCTAAAAATTGACCTCATGGGCATATACTGAACTTTGTACTCCCAAAATAGAGAATATACTTTTTTTCCAAGTACTATGGAAACTTTACAAAACTGACCATAAGACTATGGCCATAAAACAAGTTTTAACAAATGTCAAAGGGCTAAAAGCAGGCAGTCCATAATTAGAAACAATAAAGTTAGAAATTAATATTAAAAAGACACCTAGAAAACCCCAAATTTTATAAAATTAAAAATAAATTTCTAAACAACCCTTTAATCAGAAAGAAATAAAAATGGTAATTAGGAAATACTTTAGAGTGGGTATTCTACATTTCAAATCTTGTGGGATGCAGTAAAAGGTATTAAAAGATTTATATACTTAAGTAAATATCTAAGAAAGGAAAAGAAAGAAATTAAATGATTTTAGCATTCATTTCAGAAATTCAGGAAAAAAGCAAGGAAAGTGGAAAAAAGAAAATAAGAAAAATACAACCAGAAATTGATGAAATAGAAAACCAATATAAAACAGAGAGGATGAACAAAATCAAAGGTTGAGTTTCTGAAAAGTCAAGTAAAATTGACAAACCTCTGGTGAAAATAGGAAAGACCAAAAACAGAAGGCACAAATGACCAATATCAGGAAAGATTAAAAGATCATCACTATAACTGCTGCAGACATTAAAAAAATAAGACAGTGTAAACAACTTTAAGCCAATATATTTTAAAATGCAGCTGAAACAGATTCCTAGAAAAACATAATAGCCAAATTTATGCAAGAAGAAATAGAACACTGAACAGAAACAGTAGATCAAAACTGTCTTCACAAACAAAATTATAAGCCCAGATGGCCTAATTATCAAATTTTACCAAACACTGAAAGAATAATGCCAACCTTAGACAAATTTTCTCAGAGAACAGAAAAGAGAATATTTTCCAACGCATTTTATGACACAAGGAGCATAACAAGCTAATCTCACTTATGAACATAGATGCAAAAGTCCTAAATAGAATTTGAGTAAATTGATTCCTGAAATATATTCATCCTGATCAAGGTGATCAAGGTGGGTTTATTCCAGGAATGAAAGGTTGATAGTTAAACAAATACATAGAAGAACACACCAACAAAAGAGAACCACACTAGATGTAGAAAAGTGTGTGATAAAATTCACCATTTATTTAGCAAACTGAAAATTTTAAGGAAATTTTATCGAATAAAGCACATCTACCTAAAACCTTCAGTTTACTAGTAAAAGTTAAATGCTTTCCCTTTCTGATCAGGAAAAAGATAAGGATGCCTATAATTTCTTTATTAAGCACTGCCCTGAATGTCCTATCCAACATAAGGCAGCAAGGAAAAAAAGAGGAGAGGGGAAAGATTGGAAAGTAAGAAACAAAGCCCATATTATTCACAGATATCACTGCATGTATGAAAAATCCAAAAGATTTATAAATAAGTTATTTTAATTAATAAGAAGGCTTAGCAAGGTCTCTGAATTTAAAATAGCAATATATTAAAAAATTTATATATACCAGCAACAATTAGGAAATCAAAAATTAAGAAAGATGCCATTTACAACATTAAAACTTAAGTGGCACAAAAGGCCACAGATAACAAAATCTTGCAAGTTTTCTATAAAGACAGTAATACAAATTTACTTAAAAGGCAATTAAAGTAGACCTAAATAAATGGAAAGGCATAACCTGTTCATAGATTTAAAGATTCAACAGTGTAGAATTGTCAATTCTTCTTATAGTGATCTATAGATTCAATGTTACTCTAATCAAAATCCCAAAAGTATTTTTGTAGAATATAACATTTTATATTGAAGCACAAACTGACAAGAATAATAAAGCACTCATAAGAGAGGGTCATAAGAGAGGGTCAAGATAAGATGACTTGCTTTACCAGATTTCAAGAACCTCTCTATCAGAGCATGCACAGAAATGAATTCCTAGTGGAACTGTGAAAGATATAACTATAAAACTTTTCGATAATATCCAAGAATTTCTTATAACTTCAAAGTAGGGAAGAATTTCTCTATCAATTAATACCATGCACAAAGCAGAAAGGAAAAGACTGATCAATTGAACTACCCAAATACTAAGACTTTTTGTATATCAAAATATACCAAAAGGAGGAGCCAAGAAATAGAAAACATACACACAGCATAAATAAACTGGGGCCTGACGTATTAAAAACTCAGAAGAATAGAAAAAAGACTTCGATTCCTCACAAAAGAAGTCCAAATGGACATTAAACATATGTAAGGTGATTAGTAATCAAGAGAATGCAAATTCAGATCTCAATAAGATTTTACTATCACCTACCAAGGTGAGCTAAAATGGAAAATTTGGACAATATCAAGTGTGGTGAGAGTATGGAACTAGAACTCTCACCCTGCTGATGGGATATATATAAATAAAATGTACACACATACACCTCTACATATTTATGAGAGTGTTCATAGTGGCATTATTTGTAATACCCACATTGGAAAGCATAAGTATTAGAATAAGTAACACATATTGCGTATTTTTACACAATGGAATTCTACATAGTATACTACAGCTACACTATATATACATTAAGTCAAAGTAAAAAAGCAAAACACAATGAACACATAATTCATTTATATAACATTTTGAACATTTACATAAAGCTCAAAAGTTGGCAAGACTAAATATTATCATTTAGAAACAAACACCTAAGCATTTATTGAAATTTGAGGGCTTTATATTTGATTAAATTTTGTAAATGTTCAATGTTTATTAAAAGTGATGTATATTCTCTTGTTCTGAAAGATTTTATATACATATGTAAACGTAATATATTAACATACATGTATATATAAATGCAATGAGCATATGTATCTATGCACTCAATCCATCAATGTTAACTTGTCTGCTTGATCTATCAATCTGAGAAAATTTATGTTAAAAAAATTCCCATTGTAATTATGAATGCCAGTTTTTCCTTTTAATTCATTATTTTTGCTTTATATTTTTCCCGACTATGTAGTTAGTTGCATATATATTCATGACTGTAATATTTTCCTACAGTATTTTTCTTTATGTTATGATAAGATGACCCTATTCATGTCCTTGTTAATGCTATTCTATTTAAGGAATACTTTTTTAAATTAAATATTTATTTTTTAAAGAGGGATGGAGGGGGAGAGAGAGAGCACGAGAGAAAGAACATACGTGAGAGAGGGAGGGGGAGAGAGAGAGGGAGGGGGAGAGAGAGAGAGGGAGAGAGAGAATCCCAAGCAGTCTCCAGCTGTCAGCACAGAGCCTGATCCAGGGCTTGATCTCATGAACTGTTAAGATCATGGCTTCAGCTGAAATCAAGAGTTAGATGCCTAGCCAACTGAGCCACCCAAGTGCCCCAAGAATACTTCTGATAATCAATGTTATTACAGTTCTTTTGTTGGCATTCCTTAGAATTTGCGCAGTATTTTCCCCACATTAGTTGTTTAGTTTTAACTGTTTTTAGTATGTTTGTTTTTAATTGTCTTGGTAATTATGGGCGGGCCAGCTGATGAGGTAGCCATGTGCTCATATTAAATAAAAGTAAATTACACTATTATCCAGTAATCTAGCCTGAACCATCAGCAAATTTCATTCTGAAGGTGTCTCCAGGAAATCATTCTCTGGGCCCCAGAGCACCTAGTCTTGTCAAAACAAAGTACCTGATTTTTTATCTTAGAAAATTGGTCATTTTCAAGTTAAACATTTTAAACAGATGCCATTATTTATGTTTCCTTTTTAAATGTGATTTGTGACTTGTGATCACTGGGGTGTTTTCCTTCATTTTTTTATTAAAAGCTTTAAGCAAAACTTTCTTTGTAGGTTGGTAACTTTGTAAATTAGAGGGCTGACTAGAATTGGAGGAAATGATTCAACTGAAAGAAGAGGAAGGTTGGATTAAATTAGAGCTGTGATTGGATGGGGGTGGGACTAACTGATTTAGAATTCTGATGGTACCTATAGAGCCTGGTAGTCATAGGGTTTTTCATTTAGTGATTCTTTCCTGAAAAGAAATCTTTCTGGGTCTTGGTGTATCTTCATTTCAAATCTGGATTTAAGACTAGCAGAATGTTAAGTTACTTTTTTCTCCTTTAAAATATAAAAGAGATTAAGGCAATAGCTTTTTATACCAAAATGTGATTTTTTTTCCCCTGTGAAAACTCATTCACTCAATCACTCATTCATTCATTCATTCATCCATCCACTCATTCATTATTTGGAAAAAAACTGTGGGCATCTCTTGGTGCCAGGCACTGTTTTAGGCGCTTGGCTTACATCATTGGGATCAACAGATTCTGCCCTGGTAGAATTTATATATTGCATGGAATAGGTAGAGAAAAAAATAGCCAACTTACCTAAATTATATAGGATCATGGAAGAGGGTACATTCTATGTAAAAAAGAAAAGTATAGCCGGATAAGGGAGATAAAAAGAACAGGATGTTGGGGGAACAAAGGGGAGGAGGGTTGCATCTTTGAATAGGACTGTCCTGTTTGGGTGACCTCATTTAAACCTACACCTGAATAAGACAAGTAAGAGTGTTCTTGGCCAAGGAAATAGCTAACGCAAGAACCCTAAGGCAGGAGATAGGATCACGTAACACCAGAAGGGATGTAGCCTGCAGAGACATGAGCAAGGGAGGAAATCCACTAGGTAGGGGAGAATCTTGTAGGTCACTGTGAGCACCTTTTATTCTTACTGTGAGAGAAATCGGGAGCCAATGCCTATTGTCTAGCTGGATCCCCTTTTCTCCCAATCCCATCCAATTGTCTTGTTAATTTGTAAAAACTATTGCCAATCTGATACTACGATGTGGTAATTATTAGTTTATTTTCATCTTCCTAAGAGGGAGGTTGTGTGTCTTTTATGTTTCTTTGGAATGCTTTCACTGAATGTCCTGTTTATATTCTTTGCCCATTTTTTAAATTGTGTTGTTAGTACTTTGTTATGTACAGTAGTAGTAACCTTTTATGTTAGAGGCATTACAAAATTCACCTGTTAGTCTAACATTTATCTTTGACTTTTTTTTGAGCATCTTCTGCTATAAAACTAAAATTTTATATAGACAAATTTTTACAATTACTCTTTTCACAGCTCTTAGGTGCTCTGCCTTGCTCAAAAGGTCTTTACAACCCCTAGATTGTACAAATAGTCTCATAAGATTTCTTAGATTTTTATGGTTTCTTTTTTTCCTTCTGAATATTTAATTTACCAGGATGTCATATCTGTGTATACCACAAAGGAGAGGGCTCAGGTCATCTCATGTCTCCTAACCCATAGAAAGCTGAGGGTCTGGGCAAAGTCACGGGTAGTTTGGTATATCTGCTGGAGGGCACATGAGAAATCCTTGGGTTAAGAGCTTTTATTTTCCCGAGAAGTCAGAAAATCATTCACTCCTGGGACAGAGGATGAGAAGGGAAAAGAGGGTGGAAGAGATGTGTAGATTTGAAGAAAGAGGGGACTGTGGGAAATCATATTATTGCAGAGTGAGAAAATAAACAATTGGAAGAGCATAAGAGGTTTGACAGGCAGAATTTCAGGCACAGCTAGATTTCAGTGGTAATGGGCTTAAAATGAGAATCCCTGGGAGGTTATACATGACTTTTGCCAGCAAAGGTAAACTGATAAGGTATATTTTAAGTTTTTAGTAAACTTACTTTTAGTTTCTTTTTCTAATACTTTCAAACCACTTAAGTGAAAAGCTTTTGGTTTCATTTATCAGTACTTTAAAATCAATTAAGCAAACACATTTTGGTGTTTTCTAATTACTACTTTCAGACCGTTTAAGTCAAAGCTTTAACTTCATGGACTGATCATATTGTATGCTGGTGTTAATGGAATTACAGGGGTGGTTATTTAATCACGATGACCCAAAGATCAGCCCATGGTGGTGGGCTAAAAGCACAATGAATCAGACTGATTGACTCAGGGCTGATAAGGGCAGCTGGAACATAAAAACCCGGGGTATTACCTATAATTGTGTCACCACCTTGCCATTGTTACTTCTTTCCTCTACTTCATAGTGCATCAATCATTCATTCATTCAACAAATACTTACTCAGCACCTATTATGTGCCAGGCACTGTTCTACATGCAGAGGATACACCAGTGAACAAGAGAGACAAGGTTCCTGCTTTCCTGGAACTTATGTTCTAATATAGGAAGATAGACAATAATAATAAAAATAATATTAATAATAATAATAGCTAACATTAATTTAGCAAGTACTGTTTGCTGAGACTGTTTTAAGCACTTTACAAGTATTACTTCATTTAATCCTTATCATAACAATAGGAGGTAAAGACTAGAATTATCCCCATTTTATACAATGGAAACTGACGGCACAGAAAAGGAAAATAAATTTCCCTTAGGGCAAAGCTAAACAACTAGTCAAAGGCAGACCTGGGATTTAGCACCAAGACAGGCTATGTAGATCTCTTTTTCTTAATGACTCTGCTATGCTGCCTCTCAGACAAGAAAGAAGGCAAAAAACAATAAGCAGAATAAATGTGGTAGTGTTAAGCACTACACAAACATGAAGTAGGGCAATGTGCTGGTATTTGCATGTTGGGGGTTTGGGGGTGACAATGAAGATGTCAGAGAAAGTCTCACTGATGCAGTAACATTTGAGAAGAGACTTGAGGGTTGTTAATAGTTATCTTGGGGCACAGGCAACAGAGAAAACCTAGTACAAAGGAATCTTATCCTTGGTTTGTGAAACAGAAATGCCCTGCTGGTTGTGGCTAAGGTTTAGTATGAAAGAAGTGTCTGATTCAAAGTAAGTCGGGGAGATAGGCAGGAACCAGACCCCACAGGTCTCGGGTCACATTAGGGAATTTGACTTTTACTCTAAGTGCAGTGGATTTTTCTGCAGGAGAGTAACACTACCTGATTTGTCATTTTCAAAGGTCACTCTCACTGCTGTGTGCAAAATTAACTGTATGCTGGACAAAGGTGGAAGCAGGGAGACCGTTAGGGAGCAATTACAATACCGGTGAAAAATCTTAGGGGCTTAGACTAGGGTAGTGGCAGTGGAGTGAAATGTGGGGTATCATTTTGAAAGTAAAATTGGCAAGTCTTGCAAATAAACTAATTGTAAAGGGTTTAGAAAAAGGAATTCAATTAGGTTCCTTGAGATTTTGGTGTAAGAATTTATACACGGTAGGGTCCTTGACTGAGATGTGCAAAACTAAGGGAGAAACACCTCCAGGAAGAATTAAGATCTTCATCTTGAACTTTTTAGAAGAGGTTTTTTTCCTACTTTTTTTTCATTTAAAAGTTTCAAAGAAAGAGTTCCAAAAATAAAGTTTTTTAATGTCCAATATAATGAGCTCTTTACCTTTGAAACCAAGTTGGAGGAGCTGAATTTTCATTTGTTTAATAAATATTTATTGAGTATATACTGAGCCCAAAAACTATGCGACGAGATACCAATATGGACTAAGCAAACAAGAGCCCTGCTCCCAGAGTGCTTTTTAGGAAAGGGAGGAAAGACGACTGGCGAGGTTTTTTTTTTTTTTAATTTTTTACCCCCCGGCTCGTTGTCTTATTAAAAGTTCACCTAACGCTTGAGTAGCCATCTTATAACTGCATCTCGTGCTTCTGGCAGTTGGGCCCACCGTTCTAAACGTTCGTAATCGGGTTAATAAATGAATCTCTAATAGTGACATCTCCCCTCCCACTAGAACTTAGGCTTTTTTAAGAAAATAGAAATTTTAGCAAACAATACGAATACAACCTTTGCTTCTGAAGACTAATATTTTTGCAGGAATGGTACCTTTATAAAGATCGTGGTTGCCCCCGTACATATTTGTTCTTTCTTCATATCCAATTAAATGAAAACACTAGTTTTTCCGTAGCCCAACTCTCTAGGCTTGTTGGGTCTAGCTCAGGAGAGAGGAAGCTGGAGCCGTTGGATTTAAACAGTTTGGTGTAATCCTTCTCTACGCTCTCTCTCGCTAGCCGGGGACGTGGTGTCGGCTACCCGGGGCTTTCCGTCCACGCAGCACCAGAATGAAGGAGTCTGGGAGGGGGTCGGGGAAGGGAAAGACGGAAGAGACATTAAGTAATTGGTTCTCGAAGGTATAAAATGATGTTTAGGATCTACTCTAAAGCACTGATTTCAAACGCCCGCCCCCTGGGCCGTTTCAGGCCCGCCCCTTGCTGTCGTCGGGGCGACTTCCACCTTGTCTTCTGCGGATTGGTCTCTGCCTCCGCCTCTAAACTGAGACGTAAGAGCTTGGGGTTTGCTTCCGGGTCTTGGGCCCTGGCCCTGGGCGCAGAGGCTTCTGGGAGGTAAGAGTCGTAATGGTGTCTGTATGATTTCCGGGGGCTGCGGCGTTAGACCTCGGCCGACGTGAGCGGCAGGAGGATCGCAGGTTGTCTCTGTTGTCCGAGAGGGGCGGGAAGGGGTGGTTGGGGTCGGAGTCGGCAGTAGAGAGCCGGGCGCGGGCGGAGAAGGCCGCGGAGCGGCGGGCAGTGGTAGAGCCCACCGAGTCCCAGGCCGGTCGCGGAGCCCCCAGCGTGAAGGCAGCTTTGCAGACGGCGTTTAGTAGGGTCCACGCCCTTCCAGCCCCCCGACACCTTGCGAGTCGGGCCTTGGGTGAAGAGTCCTCGAGTTTCTGGTAATAGTCTGAAGGCGAGCCCCCGGGAGGCGGGAGTGATAATAATACGGGGGGGCGGGGGGGGAGGCGGCGGCGCCCCCAGCGGCACATAACCCACTTTCTCCCTCTGCATACACCCCTTTTCCCTCTTTGAAAATCTAGAGAAGTATACCAGTTCCCCCAGCGTCCCTACACTCCTGCTTTTCGGACGCTTAACGGGCTTTAGGAGCCACATCTAGGCACTGCTCTTGACACCTCAAAACCAAGATTTACGTAAGGAATGGGTCCCTGAGTTTTGTTTATCAAAATCCTTTGAGGGTGAGTCTCTCTCCTGTCTTGAGCTTTGTAACCTACAAAAGACCTGACTTATAACGGTTGCTGTAGGAGAAAATTAGATCAACAAAAAGATGTTGAAGAATTTTGCCCATGTAACTGAATTAAACTTCAGCACACGTTGCTCCAGGACACTCACCAACTTTTCAGTGGTTTTAAAACAATTTCCTTGTTCTTGTAGTTGCTAGCCTCTTTTCTGTTGTACGAGGTTTAGGTAAAATGCAAACCTTAGGGTGACTGGTGGAGTCATGTTGAGTTGAGAATTTTTAAAACTTAATCGTGGCAGTGCTAAATGTTAAAAGGCTTTGACATTTCAGTTCTCATAATAATCCTTTGAGGGATATTGCCAGTTCCACAGAAGCTTAAGCTGGGTGACTTGGCCAAGGTCACAGAGCCGGGAGACGGGGAACACAAACTCAGATCTTCATGAGAGATTTTTTGGCACTGAATAAGAGCTGCCTTAAGAAGCCATATTCCTTATACACCCCGAGCTTCATTATTTGTTTTCTTCAAATAATGTTTGAGATTATTTAAGTGAATTTTGGAGAATGAGTTTTGGAAATTATTTCACAAGGATGGATATTTGTGAATACTTTATGAAATGAGAGTTTATCCTTTTGGAAATAACTGGATACTATTTTTCCTTAAAGCGTAAAAGATGACGACAGCAGCTAGACCAACATTTGAGCCTGCAAGAGGTGGGAGAGGAAAAGGAGAAGGTGATTTGAGTCAGCTCTCAAAACAGTATTCAAGTAGAGACCTACCTTCGCATACAAAGATAAAATATAGGTAATGAAGACTTTTCATTTTCTTGTTCAGAAAATAAGACTGAAAATGTTAAATGGCACGGTCATGAGATTGTATCATCTTTGAGGATTTATCACTTAAGCCATCTGTCTTCATAGCCATAGAATGCAATAGAGTATTTGACGTTAAAATTATGCTCTGATTATAATGCACTACTATATATTACTGATGCAGAAATTGCTATTAACTGGGATTTCCATACGTCGATGGCACAGTAATAGTTACCTCAGAGGGCCCATGCACTCACTGTCTGCACTGATCAATTTGAGAATCAAAGTGTCACAGTAATGAGCCCTGAGTTTACATGCTAACAGAAAGTAAAACACATTTTAATTAATCTGCGCCCTTATGGTAAAATATGTGACTCAGTTTGGGCTTTCTGAAATATTGGAAACATCACAAGGATGAAACTTGTTGTATCCATGTTGCTTAAGTAACATTTGTGCTCTCATTTGTTTCTGGTTTAGACAAACCACTCAGGATGCCCCTGAAGAGGTTCGCAACCGTGACTTCAGGAGAGAGCTGGAGGAGAGAGAGCGAGCTGCTGCAAGAGAAAAAAACAGAGATCGTCCAACACGAGGTACTAACACTACCCCCAGACGTTTGTCTCCTGAAATTAGGTCAACAACAGTTTTTCTTTCATATTCTAATTGGAACTGATCGATATTTTATCTGTTTGCCTTTAGAACAACTTAAAATATTTGTTTGCTTTAAGATATCAGTAACACTTAAGTGATTAGTGGAGATAACAAGGTTGATTCTAATTCCACCTGTGCTTCTGTGGTGGCAGGAACAGGATGATCTGGGGATATCTAGCAGCTGTTGTTTCAGTTCACATAAAGCTTTTGATCGTTGAGAGCAGCCACATTCATTGAGGCCCATAATTTCTGCCTGTAAGGGTCTCTTAATTTTGTTACTGGCTTTTGGCAGGCATTTACAGGCATCAGTTAGAGTCGGGTTTTGTTTTGTTTTTTTCCAGCATATGTAAACTATTTCCTAAATTTCCTGAGAAAGGCTGTAGTTCCCATATTAAAATCAGTACTTTCATTAATTTATTCAACAAATACTTAACCAAGGGCACATGCCAGACATTGTGGTTCCTATCCCTGCTATCATAATGCTTCTAATGTACGCTCTTTGTGCCCATATGTCCCTAAAATGTTACAAGAAATGTAGTGTTTATTTTTGTGAGCTAAGTGATGTTTGTTTTCCCCCAGAACATACAACCTCCTCGTCAGTGTCAAAGAAACCTCGGTTAGACCAGATTCCTGCTGCCAACCTTGATGCAGATGATCCTCTAACAGATGTATGTTTTGTTTCCTCCATTGATCTCCACGTGATAATTTTTTTTTGTTTTTTGAAATGCTTTTTTTATTTTTTGACTTTAAGAAGGAGTTGTATTTTTTTTTTACTTCCTGGTATTCACATGTAGCCATGATTTCATTGTTAAGCTTTATGGTTGATTTTTAAGTTTGTTTATTTATTTTGAGAGAGTGAGAGCATGAACAGTGGAGGGGCAGAGAGAGAGAGGGAGAGAGAACCCCAGACAAGCTTGGCACTGTCAGTGCAGAGGCTGATGCAGGGCTTGGTCTCATGAACCGGGAGATCGTGAACTGAGCCAAAATTAGGAGTCGGACACTTAACCGATTGATCCACCCAGGTGCCCAGTGGTTGATTCTTTTTTTTTTTTTTTTTATGTTTTTTTATTTATTTCTAGGAGAGAGAGAGAGACAGCATGAGCAGGGGAGGGTCAGAGAGAGAGGGAGACACAGACCAAAACAGGCTCCAGGCTCTGAGCTGGCAGTCAGCACAGAGCCCGACGCAGGGCTCAAACCCACGAACCGCGAGATCATGACCTAAGCGAAAGTCATACGCTCAACCAGCTAAGCCACCCAGGCGCCCCAGTGGTTGATTCTTAAACAAAAAGTGTTATTAATCACCAGAGTAATCAGACTTCAAGGGCAAGTTTGATCTCTGGAGAGCCATAATGAAGTACTCTATTAAAGAATAAGCTTCCCTAAGAGATAATTCTCTGTACTAAACTCTGGAGGTTGCCCATGTTTTCTGTACTTCCAGAAGCCATTCTTCATCCGGGGGTCTCCGTTAGCACCCTCAGGAGTTGAACGCAGGGGCCTTTCCAAATTAGATACCAAGGGGCTCTCTAGATGTGCATCTCAACTTAATGGCTCCCTCTCCTTAGGGAGGGAAACGATCCAAGTGGAAGGCTTTTAGAGTTAGTGCATCAGTTAGCATTAAAATTCATTGGGACCTTATAGTCTGTAATTAACCTGCAATTTTCTACATACATTGGGAAAAAATGAGTGGCTTTTCATGGGGAGCATCTAACTAAATACATATGTCAGCAATTAATTCCAGACCTGACAGTTTGAATTCAGTAGTGAACTCCATAATTAAATAAAGGGAACCCAATTTTAAATGGGGTTTAATCATTATTTGTTTGAAATTATTCTGAGAACGTAGCACCCTTTTTTGTACTTTTGATTATCCTTACTTCCTGGCATAAAAGTTGTTTTGAGCTGGTAAAATTACTTGACTCTCAGGGTGATACACTGTGTACATATATGCTGCGCCATATCAGTGGAGTGTTCCTTCTGATTTTAGGGCTATTTTCATATGTAAATTCTCTTTGGACCCTGTGAGTTTGAAAGATACTTTGTTACACTATTTGCTGTTATAATCTCTCAAACATATGCGACATCTTAGTAAGCTTGTTTGTGAGGTTTTATTTTATTTTTTGGTTGCTCATTGATTTTAATTATATTTAGGTACATTTATCTTTCCCAGCAGGAAACTTAATCCTGCCCCCAGAGAGTTGATAAGTGTAATTTTTGTGGCGAAATAAATGAATAATGTGTGTTTTCTTTCCAATCTACTGGACCGTTGTCATTCTTTTTCAGGAGGAAGATGAAGATGAAGATTTTGAAGAGGAGAGTGATGATGATGACACTGCAGCTCTTCTTGCAGAACTAGAAAAAATCAAAAAAGAAAGAGCTGAAGAGCAGGCCAGGAAGGTAAAATGAAAATATTAGATATTTACATTTTTCTCTATCTTCTTTACTAGACTAGAAATATTTTTTGATGTAAGTAATATCATCTTATATTGGAAACCGTGCCCTGTTTAGCTATTACAGCACTCGTAGGGCTATAAGTCTGATTATTTTTGTGACATCCTAACTTTCCTGGTTGTGTTAAAAATTCTTTCCAAATGGCTCAGACTTGCCTACCAACTCTATCAATTTGCTCTTTGTTCATATCCTTGTTCATTTGTTGAGCAGACGTTTAGTCATTGTCCATTAAGTGTCAGAGGAGTCCAAGATGAATATGATATATGATCATGGCCTACCAAGAGCCCATGGGTATAATGAGGCCATCTTTGTCTCTCTCTCTCTCTCTCTCTCTCTCCCTCCCTCCCCCTCCCTCCCTCCCCCTCCCTCCCTCCCTCCCTCCCTCTTTTTTTAAAAATATAATATGTTGTCAAATTGGTTTCCATACCTTTATCTCTTGGTCTCCTGTTTCCAGCCTTCTTTTCCAGGCATATGTTGATACAGTCTGTTAATAGATTTTATATAACTTAGGGCATTTTACCTAATTTCTGGGTCCCCACAATCTCTCCATTTATATATACAATGAAAGAAAAGAATGTCTCCGTGAGAGTTACAAGGATTACATAGGATCTGTAGTACAGACTTTTAACCTTTGGACAAATTAGCCATAGTAGCAACAGTAAGAGATGAAACAGGTGAGCTAGAGCAGGTCACAGCACTAGTGGTTCACAAACCAGTGCTAAAGGAGTTTGGACTCGATGTTGAAGGCCATGAGGAGCTAGTTAATTTCAGCAGGAGATTGATCAGATTGGATATGCATTTTATTTTTATGTTTATTTCTTTATTATGGAATATTTCAGTAATACAGGAAAATATGAATAATAAACTTAATGGATTATGCAGTTTGGAAAGGTTACTTTGGCAGAAGCGTGGAGGTTGTATTGAGAGAACTGAGTGAGGAGGCTGTTCCAATAATCCGCACATGCAATTATAATTTTGCATGATAGGAATTGGAGTTGTGGGAAGTAAGTAGATGCTGATAGAGCTGTCAAGGAAGTAAAATTGACCAGATGAAGTGGCTGATTAGATGTGGCAGCCACGATGACCCCTAGTTTCTGGGCAGATGTTGCTGCCAGTCACTAATACAGGGGATGGCAGAGGATGGGTGTGTAGACAGAGAGAAAAGAGATGATGAACTCGGGAACAGGTTGAATTTGACCCATTATGAGACATTCAAATGAAGACGTCTGCCTCCGCTTTCAAACAGAACAACTCAGCTTTTTTTAATGAGCTTCTGTGTAAGCTTAAACCGGGAATTGTTCTGTTTAAGGAGGGAAAAAGACTGACATGGGTTCATGTGAGGAGTCTAGGGAAGTAGAACATTGCTGGATTTCAAATTGGAAGAATATTTTAAATGTAATTCTCATCAAGTTTGGCACAATTCCCATGATAGCTGGTAATTGTATCTAATTTTTAAAAATCAAAGAATTATAAGAACTTTCCTGAGATCACTTGCACACCACTAGAGGGCAGTTCTATTCCAGAATCTTTGAGCTTGCCTAACAGCTCTAGATACGCAAAGAGAGTCAAATGCATTTGGTTGACCGTTAGGAAAGATAAATATTTTATTTTTTATTTTATTTTTTAATGTTTAGTTTTGAGAGACAGAAACAGAATGTGCACGAGGGGAGGGGCAGAGAGGGAGAGAGACACAGAATCTGAAGCAGCTCCAGGCTCCAAGCTGTCAACACAGAGCTCCGTGTGGGGCTCGAATTCACGAGCTGTGAGATCATGACATAAGCTGAAGTTGGACAGTTGGACACTTAACCAGCTGAGCCACCCAGGTGCCCCAAGTATAAACATTTTAGACAAAGATTTTGGAATTTTAAGAGGTTCATCTAATCTGCTCTCTTTGTACAAAAATGTATTGGTGTTTCTTGGGGTTGAATGACAGTTTTATTTCTTTTGTTCCTGTTTTGCTGCCTGGTTTTCTAGTGGCTTATTTTTGAAGTTTCCCAAAATCACATTTTCAAACCAGTCAGCCTATGACAGGGGCTAGGAGGCTTTCTGTAGAGGGCCAGATGGTAAATATGTCAGGATATTTCAGGCTAGAAACCATGCAGTCTCCAGTGTAGGTGTTCAGCTCTGCTCTCTGTGGCACAAAAACCACTGCAGACAGTATCGTAATGAATGAGGTTGACTATGTTCCAGTAACGTTTTATTTTCAAAAACCCGGTGGTTTGGATTTGATCTGCAGGCCGTCATTATTCACCTGTGTTTGTGAACTATAATGTGCCTGGTACCTGAGTATCGAAAGAGTGGGCACCTTTTTTCCCAGTGCTGTGTTTGGCAGTTGGCCAGGACTCTGAAGGAAATAATGTACATATACAGTGGCCAGAACTTTATCATATCACATACATTATTATTATAATTTGGGTATGGTGTATATTTGAGCTCTTATTTTTGTAGCATTTCAGAGAAATGTCTTTTCACTTTTGGCATCAAATAATTTGTTAAAAATACATAGTTTTTAGAAAGCTATCTACTCTTAATCTATGATGGATGTCCCTGACTTTGTTTGCTTACGATCTGGAAGTGACCTAAAGCAATTTCCCAGCTTATTTCCCTGAAAATTGCATCTTGTTACTTCCCAGTTATTTGGCCTCTTAAAAATGAAATCTATTGTTCATATTTGGATATTAAAATGAAATATCAACCTGTATGGAAAATTAGGTTATTTTTTGAAGTGATCTAAAACTTTATTAGGTTCATTTTAAATTGAAAGTCTTTTTTTCCTTGATCAATTTTTGTCATCCCTAAAATACAATAAAGTGGGATTTATCTTTGGTTTAAAAAAGCATGAGCAGGTAAATCAGCAGTTACTATGGCTAAGAAGTCTAGGGATTTATATTTTTAAGAATGAAACTGAGGGTGATTTGAGTTTAAAGAGGTTAATGCTAAATTAAAAGTGAAGAAGGATGAGCTTGTTGCTGATGAAGAATGAGAGGTGTAAAAATGGAAAATTAGTAACGATAAATGATAACAAAATGGAAAAACTTGTGGTGAATTAGTAGAAATGAATGTTAACTGAATGTAAGATTTTACATGATAGTTTGTTTTATTTTAGGAACTACTTCTTGGTTAATAATAACTTGTTACTAGTCCTGGAAGTGCACGTTTACATTGTTAATAATTCAAAATAAAACTATTTTTAATCGTGGTTATGTATAGCCCATCTTTAAAAATAAAGGTAATAGTTTTGCTAAAGGTGTCTTTTTGAGGTTTAATGTATTCTTAAATTATTAGAATATATTTATCGATGTACTCTTAGAATGAGCAGTGAATTTTGTATGTACTTCAAGAGTGAAAATAGATTTAAATATGCATTCTAGAATTTCAGAGTTGAACTAATGAATGTATGATGACCAGCATGCAATACTTGTAGTAAAAAGGCCAAATTGTTTCCATAAGTGAGACTTTTCTGGTATATCTTTAAAAAAAAAAAAAAACCAACTAGATTCTTATTCCAGCTCCCTCATAAAATCCTAACAGTCTTTTAAAATAGTTATGCAAGAAGATTGATCCCAGAATTAATGTAAGTAAACGAGCCCTTCTGTGTCATTGACAGGAACAAGAACAAAAAGCTGAAGAAGAAAGAATACGTATGGAAAACATTTTGAGTGGAAACCCTCTCCTTAATCTCACTGGCCCATCCCAGCCTCAGGCCAACTTCAAAGTTAAAAGAAGGTACTTTACACTAATAAGTTGGATATATTATTGCAGATTGTGCGTTTTATACCAAACTGTATTATGAGAAACCTCTAAAAACCTCCTTTTCACTGATCATCTTCTCCATCCGATATTGGAGTAACAGAAGGAGAAGGAAAGAAAATGTACTTTCAGTAGATTTCAGATAACTGTCTGTGTACCAAATACTGTTCTAAGCACTCAGGATGGAGCAGTGCATTGAGCCGTTGGCCCTATAGAGCTCACATTTTAGATATATGTGGGAAGAGTCCCCAAGACCACCCTTCACATTCAGAGACTCGTTAGAAGGACACAGAGGACTCCGCATATGGTGGTCCTTGTGACTAATAGAACCATAGCCAGGTAATAAGAGGAAAACTACGGGTGGAATCCATGTGCACACTTCCTCATGCTCTGTCCCCCTTCTGAGGGGTCATCCAGAATATTCTTTATTCTGGCAATGACATGTGGATGTGGGCCAGCACATGAGCCTTACTGGTTATACCCCAGTAGTTTCTTCTCCTTTGTTGCCATAAAATGCAGGCACTACAGTGGATGATTACTAAATGTGACTGATGAGAGAGTATAAAATCTGTAAAACCCAGTAATTTAAACGATAGTACATCGGTCAGTTATCGTCATCCTGAAGTATCTACACTAACCAGCGTAATCTGGTGCTGCCTCTTTGTTTCAGAGCTGAAGACATTAAATATTTATGCAATTATGCCTGTGTATTTCGGCTTTTTAACCTAAAGTTTCTCATACAGCAGAAGTAATGTTTGTATGCTCTAGAAAGGAATTACCCTTCCTGCTGTAATAAAGCAAGATTACAACCTATTAAGAATTACTTTATTCTTTTGGGGGTAATTGCTGCATCAAGTGACGTACATGTTGAGCATCTTTCTGGGTAATGACTGAGCTTTGCAGCTCACTTGTTCTTGTCTCCTGATACAGACATGTAAGTGTTCTGTTTGATTTTCCCTTTAGGTGGGATGATGATGTTGTTTTCAAGAACTGTGCAAAAGGTGTAGATGATCAGAAGAAAGACAAAAGATTTGTAAATGATACACTGCGATCTGAATTTCACAAAAAGTTCATGGAAAAATATATTAAATAGTACAGTTTTATGTGCTTAATTAAAGACTGTAAAATGTAAATGATCATTCTGACTTTGTTCTGTTTTCTCTTTCCCCGTCTACATTGTGCAAAGGCTTCCCTAATTTTAAGTTCCAAAATATACTCTCATTTATGGATCCCTTATTTGTTAAGGACTTGGGAATTGGTTTAACGTACTTTCCATTCGTGGAATATTTCCAGTCATGTTTTCCTTCTAATATGGGAAAGGGAACCTTCTTGCAATAAATGTTTTCAAAAATCTACATAACTAAATCTGTGTCCCCAACTTTTTTGTTGAAATGTGTGCAGCTTATAAAAGATTGCATATTTTCTTTTGTGAATTGTATTTCTTTGTGCATTAATTTCTTCTCGCTTCTTTGACGTTGATTTAAGGTCAGTTAATGTTGATATCTTCTCTGTTTTTTAAAAGTGTGATGGAAGATGAAAAGGATTCTGTTTTGGCCCCCATTTTGGTATAGAAGAGTGTCCTCAACCTCTAAGCTCCCTGAGTATGTGTCTGAGGGTGCATGGGGTATCTTTCACTTCTGCAAGCGCTCGTTTGTTTTCTCTTGGCCCAGAACAGCTCCTTAAGCATGCCTGGTAAGCATGTGGCACTCACCTGTGTTCTCCTGGATACTCAGCTGCCGTGTCTCTTTTGACCAGACTTTGCACACTGATAGACTTTAGATGCAGAGCCTAGGAAAGTTCTAACAGCAAACAATACATGAAATAAAACCTGTCGAAATAGGGTTTTGTTCGCTTGTTTGTTACCTTGGAGGAGATGTTCTGGGGAGTGGGAGTGGCTCTATACAGCTGGGAAATTAGGTTTCCCAAGGCCTGGGCTGTGATTGAAGGGTGCCACTTTGGTAGAAAAATTGGGACCAGAAACTGAGCCATTTACAGAGACTCAGTCCTAAGATTCCTCAGTTGTATCTGATAGCTTGATAAGGTCAAAGATAAAACTTGGAAAGCAAACATAATATGCTTTTATCACTGGCTATTTATGTCAACCCTTTTATTTATTATTTTTTATTTATTTTATTTTTAAAAATAGTTTATTGTCAAGTTGGTTTCCATATAACACCAGTGCTCAACCCTTTTAGAGCTTACTCACTACTCCAGCATTTCCCCGTAGAAGCTTGGACACCGGTGGTATGTAGCCTGCGTCGGGTGTAAAGCTGGAAATGGGGCCCAGGTCTTGACTCTACATGCAGGCTCTGCATTTTTTCCAGTTGATCTATTTACACAAAATTTTAAACACTTCAGTGTTGTCTTTTTTAAACCCTTTATTGATATTTAAAACCCTATTTTTAAAATATCTCCAGCCTTACAATTTACAAAGTGCCTTTACGTTCATTTTCAAGTTTCTAAATAGCACCGCTGTTACATACAAGTGAAGTCCCGGGTGCTTCCAAATTAAGGAAGATGAAACTTAGACCAAATGACTGCATCAGAGTTAATACATGTATGAGTGCCTTCAAACTACATGAAAATGTGCTTTCAGATGTGATGTGAAAGACGTTAGATTTCCAAAACTAGTCTTCGGATTCTGGGCGAAGTCCAGGAAAAGAGGCAGGGGCACTTAATCCTACAAGCTTTTCCTTTTTAGCATCTGAAAGGCGGATCGCACACACAGGCTGATGAAGGGTGCACCCTTCCCGCACGCAGCATGCACTCCAGATTCCGGTTTTTTCAGGAAGAGTCAGAGTAGAGGTCATTTCAGTGTTTTCATTCCTCCTTTGACTATACTTTTCCAGTGTCAAACAGGTTGTATAAACTGAGTCGGATGCAAGATACCCAGTGTTCCCGCGGCAGCTCACGGATTTACAGAGCAGGGAAGAGACTTCTTCGCTCCAATGCCTTGCAATCTTGAAAAACATCTTATTAAGGGACCTTTTATTCCTCTAACAGCACGTGCTGAGTGCAGAGCCAGCGCTTTGAAGCCAGACGGACCTGGACATGAAGCCATAAAGCGCTGTCTCTTCAGGCTTTAACACAGTATTGAAAGTACGCTTGTATTGCATTCATTTACTAGGCACCGCTCTCTGTAATAGACACCACTCTCTGTAAAAGTAGGCATTTTCCCTGTTTTATAGACAAGGAAATTGAAGTTTATAAGAGAAGTTTGAAAGCCAAGTCCTAAACCTATAAGGGGATAGGGGCGAGATGCAAACCTAGAACAGTCTTTATTCTTAAAGCCCATCCTCTTAATTACTGGGCTTGACTGCTTCTTCATGTTAATTAGTCCTGACTTTGCTCACCTAAGAAACAATAGCAGTGAGATAATCATAAGGGAGTTTGGTGGGAACTGAGTAATACTCTGAGGTGTAGGTATCTGGCCAGCATAGTAGGGATTTCTTACATGTTCTCTATACTAGCATACAGCAGGGGCCGGCTAAAACTTAGAAAGTGTTGTTGTGTTGTTTTGTTCTTTTCATAACGGTCTCACTTTGAACTAAGAGACTCCTTAACCCCTCAGTGTGGACTGGGCAATAGATAACTAATTGCTTTTGCTTGATTGCTAGGATTAGAAACCTAGTAACAGACAGTCCAGTAGAATAGAGGTTTATCTTAAGAATACTTCAGGGACACCTGGGTGGCTCAGCCGGTTCAGTGTCTGCCTTTGGCTCAGGTCACGATCTCCCCATTTGTGAGTTCAAGCCCCACGTCGGGGTCTGTGCTGACAGCTCAGAGCCTGGACCTGCTTCAGATTCTGTCTCCCTCTCTCTCTCTCTGTCCTTTCCCCGCTCTTTCTCTCTCTCTCTCAAAAATAAATAAACGTTAAAAAAAAGAATACTTAAAAGGCACCTCCTCTGCCCAGCTCTGACTCTACTTCTGTCAATTCATGTGCCCCACTTTCTCGGCAAGATGAAATTTCTGCACCAAGATACTAGAGACCGGAAGGAAGCACCAGCCCCAGGGAGTGGGGTGGGGCGTGCCCTGTCTGAGACAGCTGCTTAGGAGGGCTCCTGGGATTCTACCACTCCAAGGAGGGAAGGGTGGGGCAAGGGAAAGGAGGTCAGCCAGCCTTTCTGACGACCCACATGTTACCCCAACCCCTCTTCTAGGGGCAAGGTGTGCGGAGCATGGAAGACAGAGGCTTGGGCTCGCCCTTCAGCAAATGTTGGGTGCCGTTTTATTTGTGGTATTGTGGGGAGGTGGCTCTCACACCTCTAAACCACACCTCCATAGAGGCCCCTACTGCATCTTAGCCATTGGAATCCTTTTATATCAAAACCCTTTTAGGTGTTTTTCTTCGTGTTTGAAAATGTCCTGCTCTCGCCCGGCAGCATCGCAGTCAGAGGCACATTAGGAAACAAATGCAAGTACCTAAAATAATTTATGTACATAGAAGAACATTTTCTAAAGGTAAAGCAACAAGAAAAAAAAATCTATGGGGGAAAGAGTAAACGATTCAGTAAACGGTGTCAGGAACGTTTAACAACAACTTGGTAGAACATACATCGCTACCGTGGAGCACAAGGGCAGTGTAAGACTCCTCCACTTCCGCCAGTCAAGGAAGAAGAAGCCACCTGGGCGGTTCAGTCGGCTGAGTGTCCGACTCTTGATTTCGGCCCCGGTCCTGAGCCTGTGATTCTGAGATTGAGTCTTGAGTGGGGCTCTGTGCTGACAGCTCGGAGCTGCTAGGGATTCTCTCTCTCTCTCTCTGCCCTTCCCCGAATTGTGCTTGGTCTTGGATGCTCTCTCTCTCTCTCTCTCTCTCTCTCTCTAAAAAATAAACATTTTTTTAAAAAACCGAGAAGCCCTTTGTAGTTTCAGAAAGCCCGGTACTTATATAATCAGAGAACGGAAGCGTCCAAGGGTCCTAGCTCGCTGTGGCCCTGGTGCAGAGCAACCTCCAAACAATAGGGACCAGGTGACAGCAACACTAATAATAGGACACCCCGGTGCAGAGGATCCAGCGTCAGCCTGCAGCTAATTTTTTTTTTTTAATGTTTGTTCATTTTTGAGAGCGAAAGTAGGTATTGTGAAGAAGGGGACAGAGGATCTGAAGCAGGCTGAATGCTGACAGCAGAGCCCCATGTAGGGCTCGAACTCATAAACGATGAGAGCATCACCTGAGTCGAAGTCAGACGCTCAACTGACTGAGCCGCCCAGCGCCCCAAGGCTGCCACTTATTTGCAGAGCTTCCTGCTGTACCCCAAGGGAGGTACAACCCACGCTGCAAACCAGATCGGTGCCAGAAGGCCATGGGAAGCTGTCTCCCACAGAATCCTTAGGAGACCGTGATTTGCTCCTGGTGAGTCTCCCATTATCCCGAGTCCAGGAAGATCCCGAGGCGCCCTGCTGGGATTCGCATCAGCCGTGCTCAGCTCCTGCTCAGGCGGCCTGCGCAAGTGTGTGTGAGGTGCCCGCACAGAGCTGTTCCCTCACACGTCCTCTGGGGGAAATTTCCTCTACTTAAAGACTTAAAGGAAAAGAATAAATAAATATCCTAGAGAAACATCTAGGTAAATGTGTGTTTAATCCTGAGCTGGCCTTTTTGAGCATGATAACAGAAGCAGAAAATAGAAAAAACAGATAAATTGACCCTATGAGATTTTGTAGATCAAAGAATTTAAAATGCCAATATTATGATTAAATTCCTTTGCTTAGACAGCTTTTTTGTCTTCTTAGAGTTTCTGATTACCTTTCCCTTCTTCGTTAATGCCTTTGTCTTTATTTTAAGTGAGATTAGCAGACAAGTTCTCTACACCCTTCTAGCTGCGTACTCTCACCTTTCACGGTCTCCCACATAGAATCTCCCGTTTCCAGGGTCCCATGTCTTTCTCCTTGATTTGTTCCTTTGTCTCCCGGAATACACCCTGCAATAGCTTCCGAGGGAAGGATGAACGAGAGGTAGCACGTCCGAGCCCTTGTATGTCTACATCTAGCTTTAGTCTACCTGACCCCACCCACTGACTTACCCCCACCTGCCTCTCCCAACAACACCCCCGCCACACACACACCATTGATAGTTTTCTTGAGTATGGGTTTAAGATAAATTTCTCTTAAAATTTAAAAGGCTGCTTCATCTTTTTCTAAATTTCAGTATTGTTGGGGTGCCTGGGTGGCTCAGTCAGGTAAGTGTTGAACTCTTGATTTCAGTTCAAACCGTGATGTCGAGCCCCATGTGGGGCTCTGCACTGACAGTGCAGAGCCTGCTTGGGGTTCTCTCTCCTGTCTCTCTGCTTCTTTTTCTTTCTCAAAATGAATAAAGAAATTTTTTAAAATGTTCAGTAAATTTCAGTATTGCCCCTGAAAACTTCGATGTCAATCTCCTTTATATTCTTTTATATATGTCCTAATATTTTGTTTGTAACTGCAAACTTTTGGCATGCTCTCCTTCTCTCTCTCTCTCTCTCTCTCTCTCTCTGTCTCTCTGTCTCTCTCTCTCTGACTGTTTTACAAGTTTGTAATGATATACCAGCTGTGAGTCTATTACCATTGTATTTTGTTTGATTCGCAGTGAGTCCTTTGATGGTGATTCCTAGCCCTGAGTCCTGGTAAAAATTTTCTCCCCTCTATTTCTTCTGTTCTCTGTTCAGGATGCCAATTGATTGGTGGATTACCCTTCTATCTTTTTTTTTCTTTATATTTTCTCTATTTGTTCTTTTATTTTTTTCTTCTTATTTCTCTTTTTGTTCTACTTTCTAAGGAATTTTTTAGCCCCTTTCATTTCAATTATTTTGCTGAATTTTTGTTTAATTTTGGCAATCACATTTAAAATTTTCCAATCTCTTTTTTTATTCTCCTAACCTCTCTCTTACTCTCAGTAGTTTTCAACCTTTGCTTCACATTAGAATTACCTGGAACCTTTTCAAAACATTCATGCCCAGGCCATACCCCAACCAATTAAATCAGAATCTTTGAGACATCCACATTTTCTAAAGCTCTCCAACTGATACCAGTCTTTATCCTAATTTGAGAACAAATGCATTATCCTATGTCTATTTTAGAACCACAGTACCTTTTTCTTCCATATTATATTAATATTAGATATTCTTCAACATTTAATATCTAATATATATATTACATGTATATGGACTAGCTAGATAGATAGGTAGATAGACTATCTACCCTATTCTCGCCCTATATAGAGCAGATACAATTCTCAGGCTACAGACTCAGATATGTAAAAATATATATTGTTTTGTTTTACCATAATTCAATTTAATTTCTATTTCCAGCCCCTATCCTCACAGATAGAAGAAATTTAATCTTAGTCAATGCAATTTTATTTCAGACCTGGGTTTATATATGCAATATCTTTTGACTCTTTCTTAGGTTACTTATTCAGGAGAGGAGAGAAATATGCTTGGTCATTATTTTTAAACTGAGGCACCTCTTGAATAAATTATTCAATGTCAAAACGAAATGGGGGCACTGCCATTTTGGTTTTCCTCTTAGCTCCCTTTATGCTTGGAAATGACATGTCACTCGTTCAGACACAGCACACTTATTAACACATATATTCCGTCTTTTATAAAAGTTTATTTGTTGGGCGTCTGGGTGGCTCAGTTGGTTAAGCATCCGACTTCGGCTGAGGTCATGATTTCATGGTTCAAGGGTTCGAGCCCCGCGTCAGGCTCTGTTCTGACAACTAGCTCAGAGCCTGGAGCCTGCTTCAGATTCTGTGTCTCCCTCTCTCTCTGACCCTCTCCTGCTCATGCTGTCTCTCCCTCTCTCTCTCTCTCTCAGAAATAAATAAAAACATTTTTTTAAAAAGTTTATTTGTGCCTTTGTCGGATCCCTCCAGTAGGACTGTATTTTTCCCTCTAGAAAGGAGAATTGCATGTCATGCATGTCAAGTTCCCAGCATGGTACATTACACAGTCATTTTTTCTAAACTGAAGTCTGTGTGTTTTTGCCTAGATATCAGGGCAGGTGTTAATGGGCAAAGCAGTTATAAAATGTTTTCCAGCCAAACACACACACACACACTTGCTCTCACACACACCTGTGTGTCCACACACCCACTCAGGCACGTCGGTGCATGCAGGTACACATCACGTTTTTCCTCCACCTGCTCCAGATTTCCACCGTGTGTGAATCTTTCACCATCGCAGCTGCTTCTCTGTGATTTAGGAGTTTGCACGTGTCATGGCTGTGCTAACTGCTCCCTAAGAAAGGGCGGTGAGAAGGGACTCCCCAGATCCCAGGACAAATGATGAGGTTGCCCTTGGCAAGGCTAACCCCAAACACAGCTCTCTGTTCAGGCACCTCTGATATTTAAAGCCTGTTCTCAAAACAGTGAAGATGAGATGCCCATCACATTGTAAAACGTCTAGGTTCTGATCACATTTTTAACCCATGATTAAATATTCTTTAGCCTGATTTATGGGTTAAAATCCAGTGTAGGCTCGCCAGAGCTAGGCTAACTACATCTGGTGTGGGAATTCTAGATTCACAGAGAAGCCCGAAGGTGTTGGGACTTCTACGCTTCCGACCTTGCGAGAATGTTCTAATGGCAAGGGAAAACAACTATGGCTTCTGTGTTCTCTCGATCAGACTGTAATTAAGAGACCTAAATTCCAAGAAGTTTGGCTCTTGAATTTAGTGATTCTGTGACTACTTGGAATGATCTTTCATATCCATAAGTGTATATTTAAATAATGTTATAGTACATTGAAAAGTGTAAATGATATTTCCTGGCAAGCTGGCTAGTCTGGATGGTAGGACTCCTCCTCTCCTTGACCACCCTGGGGGCAGAGGAAGTCAGCATTTGTCCTACGGCTTCTCCGGGAGAGCAACCATCTGTGTATGCATTCCCTCCCCACCTGGTGGTCCACTGTGAACACAAGGTCAACATCCATCAGATGACAGGGTTGCCCACCCCCTACTTCCTTGCTTACCTTCCCCTTATTTCCTGAAGCAGAATACACATGTTTACCTAATGAGAAACAAAAACTTTAATTAAAGTACTATTTTATTAACGCACAATTTATTCTTTTTAATAATTGTCATGTAAAAGTCTCAGCGTATGTCAGTTAATACATACTGTTTACCACTGGCTGCATTTACATTGCTTTTGCCTCGCGTTGCCACTGTTCTCAAAAATGTTTGATATGTATATGTAATTTTGTGTAAAATGAATTTCATTGTATTTCGTATATTACGTGTGCTTTTTTACTTTTCATTTTTTTATTTTTAATTTTTTAAAGTTTATTTATTTATTTTGAGAGAGACAGGGACAGCGCAAGTGGGAAGGGGCATAGAGAAAGGAAGGGAGAGAGAGAGAGAGAGAGAGAGAGAATCCACACTGCCAGCACAGACCCCACCATAGAGCTTGAACTCTTGAACCATGAGATCATGACCTCATGAGTCGAAAACTAAGAGTCGGACACTTACCTGACTGAGCCACCCAGGTGCCCCATGTGTGCTTTTTAAGAATAAGGTAAAAAGACCCAGTATTCTTCTACTTTCTTGCTTTTCTTTCTCTCTCTTTTCCTGCTTCTTCCACGTTAGCACCCATGAGGGAACCCATATCAATAGCCTAATGTGTATCATCCATGTTTCTCTCCTTCACTCTTATGATCACTCGCACATGTACACGTGCACACTTACTCGTTTTACATACATGGGATCATACGACAGAATTCCCTGCCTTTGTCACTCTTCCTCAAAAGAATTGCATAGAAATAGTTCCAAGATAACTAGCATAATTCCAAACCATTCCTCTTGATGGTGATGTGCAAGATTTAGTGGTGTTCTGGAGCCATCTCATATTTCGTACTCACCTAAGAGCTGCTATTTCAATATTCAAAAATTTTACAGGCTGGTTATAAGTCATAAGTAGCTTGAAATAGTCCATCGTGGGAGAATTTATACCACAGAAATTGGCAACCAGTAGAAATTGGGGCCTTCTGGTGAAAGTTTACAATAGTTGAAACAAGTAACCACTTTTTGGCTGGCAGTTCATATTATTTCTCTCTTCCATCTGTTTTCTGTTCCCCCCACTGCAGACAACGCTATAATAAACTCCGAGGAGCTGAGCGGTGCGCAACAGGTTGGGCAGCTTCCCCACAGAAGTTGAGTCCTGGCTGGGCAGACGAGGAGGGGGGTGCTGGGCATCACTTCCCAAATGCAGCTGCCTCACTGTTCCCTTGCTGGCTCCGTTTTCAAGAACGCCCTGTGTGGACACTTCCTAAGAGACTCTTCCGTGGTGTTGACCTCTCATCCTGGCCTCCATCTCATAGTCTCCTCTACTCACGCCCTCCCTGTCGGTCACCCTTAGCTGCCTCCTCTAGGCTTTACATTCTGGGGAGACCCACATAGAACAATAAAGGCACAGTCCCTTGGGTTTTGCTCCCTAGGGAACTTGTGGATGGTGGGTAGTGTGGACCCTGGGTAGAGGCGGGAAAAAGCCGGTTTCAGTGGGGGTAAGCTCTTTCAGAAGCAGGGTTGTTCATGTTGCCGATCTCCGTAACTCTATCTCCGGCCGTATCTCCCGCCCTTGCCTCCGGCCCAAGCTCCTGGATGTGTCGCAGTCTGCTTAGAGTCTCCACCCGAGGCCACCGCCACCTCACATCCAGCAAACATCTCCAGAATAGAGCTCCTTCTCTTCCTTCCCTGCCTTTTGCTCACACCACGACTTTAGGCAACTGCCACTTCTTCATTTGTGTGCATCCCAGAACTATTCCTCTCTGTGTCGTTTAAACAAATGCATGTGGCAAGCCTGGGTGTCCAGCAATACTAGTTCCCTTCCCTTCCTTCCCTTTCACTCCTCTCCTTCCTTCTCTCTTTTCTGGAGGAAGAGCAGTCTCGGTGAAAAAACGACGTGCATAGAGGTGCCAAAGGGAACGCGCTTGCGCTTAAAGGTAGAAATGTTCTTTAGGGGTGACTGGGTGGCTCAGTTGGTTCAGCATCTGACTTCAGCTCAGGTCGTGATCTTGCCACTCATGAGTTCAAGCCCCACATCAGGCTCTGTCTCCTCTCTCTGCCCCTCCCCAGCATGTTCCGGCTCTCTCTTTCTCAAAATAAATAAATAAACTTTAAAAAAAGAAAAAGACAGAAAAAAGGAAAAAAAAATGTTCTTTAGACAGAGAAACCAAGCATGGGAGCCTCCAGAGGAAAAGGACAGTCAGAGCTCGTATGCTTTACCACTTTTTATTGACCAAGATTTAACGAGAAATGAGATGAGGTGGGTGATGAGGAAGGGGCGGTCCGGGCTCATTCTGGCTTTCCTGTCACCAGCCACAGAGGGGGCTCTAGTCCAGAGCTCACTGGAGCTGCTTAGTCACTTTAGGACCCTGGCCAGGCTGAGGCAGAGGACCCGATTCAGCTGAGAGCATCCAAGTCAGGAAAAAAAAATGTTTCTCTTGGGTTTCTTCTCTTCCGCTTGAAAATTGCCAAAACCAGGCCCATCCATCAGCCTTGGACAAATGCTGCTACATCCATCCTCCTGTTATCTCCTGAGCGGGGTCATTGGAAAAAGCTCATAAAACATGTGAAGACAGAACATAATTATTTAATAGGCTGTCAGAAGCCCGAGCACCACGGTCCAGCAGCAGACCAGGAAAAATGAAAGACCGCTCATGTGGAAAAGTTTGTGGTTTTTGAAGCCAAAAAAGAAATTGGAAGAAATAAAGCTAGAATGTGTTTTGCTTATAATAGTGAGTCAATGCCTTTAGCGGGTGGGTCTACACATGTGCTTAACACTGAGCACCTACTCTGTGCAAGGCACTGTTCTTTTTTTTTAATTTTTAAATGTTTATTTTTGAGAGAGAGACAGACAGAGAGCAAGCAGGGGAGGGGCAGAGAGAGAGGGAATCACAGAATTTGAAGCAGGCTCCAGGCTTTCAGCACAGAGCCCAACACAGGGCTCGAACCCATGAACTGTGGGATCATGATCTGAGTCGAAGTCGGATGCTTAACCGATCGAGCCACCCAGGGGTCCTGGTGCAAGACACTGTTCTAAGTGTGGAAGTTCAAAGATGCTCAGGAAACAGTGCTGGTCTTCTAACCTATGAGTCTGCTGGTCTGAGGTCAGACAGAGAGGGGTTCAAATCACAGCTCCACCACTTACTTGATTTTGCTTGAGTCATTTCATCCCCCTGAGCCTCAGTTTACCAATCTGCAAAACAGGGATAATGCAAAATAAGGATAAAGATCCAATTTGTAAGAATAAGACATACCATATGTAAAGCTCTTTACATAATGCCTGGTACATAGTAAATGATCAATAAACCTTAGTTCTCTCCTGCTCCCTCCCTACGTTTCTCCCACCTGTCATATCAACAAGCTATTTTCTTCATTGTCACGTTTCCAGGGCCCAGAGGGAACACACAGGGAGGGCAGGGATTGTCAGGGTGTCAGAGTACAAAGCTGCGCTTTAGAGGAAATAAATGCACATGTTCAGAACCAAACAAGGAAAAACAAAATGGTGAATGGGAACTGTTGGAAAGAACCCCACATTTAGTCTAGAGAAGAGAAGATTTGGAGTTTGGCAAGGAGGGGTGGGAAGTCTGTCTTCATCTGTGTAGAAGGTTCTTGTGTGGATCGGGAATGAGCCCCCATGCGTCTGGACCTAGACAGGCTCCAGCTGGGTGCGAGGAGGGGTCTTCTGCCGGCAGAGCTGTCAAGGGCAGCAGGGATGAGTGGGAGGCGAGGTAAAGCCCGAGTTCCGGGAGGTGAGCTCAGGTGCCACATGTTGGCGAGTGGGAGAGACACCCTCTCCTGGCTTCCAACCCGGAAGGCTCTGATTCTGACAACTCTGCTCTATTAGAAAGAGTCACCTGGGGTGTCTGGGTGGCTCAGTCAGTTAAGTATCCGACTCCTGATTTTGGCTCAGGTCATGATCTCACCCTTCTTGAGTTTGAGTCCCGTATCGGGCTCTGTGCTGATGGCAAGGAGCCTGCTTGGGATTCTTTCCTTCTCCTCTCTCTCTGCCCCTCCCCCATACACGGACTCACACTTGCATGCATTCTCTCTCTCTCTCTCTCTCTCTCTCTCTCTCTCTCAAAATATATAAATAAACATAAAAAAAAAAGAAACAGTCACCTAACAGGGTCAGCAGTTGCCCCTTGAGGCCATTTCAAACCTCATTTGCAATTGCCAACTCCGTAAGTAATGGTGCAAACTTGGTTGTTCAAGACCAGCCCCTGTGCTGGGGCGCCTGGGTGGCTTAGTTGGTTAAGCGTCTGACTTTCGCTTAGGTCATGATCTCGCGGTCCGTGGGTTCGAGCCCCGCATCGGGCTCTGTGCTGACTGCCATCTCAGAGCCTGGAGCCTGTTTCAGCCTGTGACTCCCTCTCTCTCTGACCCTCCCCTGCTCACGCTGTCTCTCTCTCTCTCTCCTAAAAATAAATAAGACATTAAAAAAAAAATTTTTTTTTTTAAAAAAAGACCAGCCCCTGTGCTGGTCTACCTGTAGTTTCTCAAACGTTCCAGCACTCACCCTGCTTCTCTCCCTCCCACACCACCCTTAACAGTTCCTGCCCGTCCCTCATGGGCCAGCTTCAGTCTGCCAGGAACCTTCCCGGATCCCCACAAGTGCAATCGGCACTTTCTTCTTCCTCTTTCCACAGCATCTTCCTTCCAGGTGTACGGGAGATCTCATGCCTCATGGGAATTACTCTCCCATAAGAGATAGGGGCTTCTGGCCTCTCACAGACGCTTCGTGCTCTTTATTTTCACTTCCTCCCACCATCAGATAAAATAATGGGTGCTTAATATCTTAATATTTTTAGTTGCTTGAATAAGGCAAGTTGCTACATGATATCCTCTCCCCCGCAAAAACAAGCAAACAGGAACAGAAGAAAACAAGTGAGCAAAACCCAAATGCAGTTGCAGCAGTTTCTGGTTCTGTACCATGGCCTCTCCACACTGCGGGTCCACGGGAAAAGAGCTTTGCCACTATGACTTACGTAATGACTGACTGTGGACCAGTGCTTGATCATAGTCTGAGCTCCCCAAATCTCTCTCTTGCTCATTTGTTCGCGATAACCCCAAAACAACTCTGGTAGCAAGGAGCACGATTTCGCGTATTTGGGTTCGAGTGCTAGCGCAGCACATGCTAGCAGGGCGACCTTCAGCAAGAGAACAGGCCATGGGGACTGGACTCAGTCCCTTCAGCTGTGACACGGGGTGGATGACAGCTCCCTCTCAGGGTGGCATGTGAATCCAATAAGATGCAAAATGCATCTTTACAAATGTCAGTGGCCAATGTAATTAGCATCCAGTGCCATAATGTCTTCCTTGTGAAACACTTCCAGCCACGCCTGCACTCTGAGAAGGGCAGGTGTGGACTGAGCCTGCTGCCCCGGTAACCTAAATGGGACTCAGAAGGGACACTGAAGTTGCTGACCCACTGCGTCCCTGGTGCCTGCCACTTCTACAAAGCCCGTTTCCTCTCCTGAGGTTTCAGGCTCTGGAAAAGGGGGAAAAGCATGTGTCTTGCAAAGCCGGGCAATCATTTAAAATCCCTCTTTCATCTCCTTCAGTCTTTATAGAAAAGAAGGAGCTGTCAGCTTTGCGTTGCTAAAACATGAAAAGAGATTGATGACAGTAACAGTTCATGTGGAGATAATGTTCCATGAAAAATACCCTCCATTCGAATTCTCTCGGTTCAGAGAAGTGGGGCCTCAGAGGCAAGTAAGATTGATATGATTATGAGTCAGACACTTCGGGACATACAGAAATAACTCAGTTGCCCCAGGAGGCCATTGCTTTCCTTACCTGAATTCTCCACTAGGCTCCATTTGCACTTCTCCAGGTAAGCCAGCTTGTTCGTGGAGACTTAAGCTAGCCTTGAAATGTGAGTCCACAGCATAACCTAGAGTGATCGCCGCCTGAGCGTATCATTCAGGTGAACGCAGTGCAAAGAGCACTGGCTGGACGTTGCTCTGCTCTGTGGTGTCGGGTGACCGCAGGTGGCACACAGCTGCTGGGCCACCATGACAGCAGAGGGGTAATCTTGCGATTACCACCTTGCCTGTGGGCAACAGGGGTGGTTAAAGTTTTCTGCCTTCCCTTCTTCTTTTCTTCACATCCCCCCGCATCGTAATTTTAGTTCTTATTGGAGATCATCTCCCCTATTTCCACTTGTGGCTCTTGTCATGATTCAGCCCCTTAGTTGTCAAAGGAGAAATTGAACCCCACCCTCTCCAGGTCCTCCCCAGAGGCTACAACCACACACTCTTGATTCCAGTCGTCATAAGAGCCTGATTTATGAGAACCGTGATTAGGGATGGATGAGCAACATCGACGAGTTATGAGTTTTATCTCTGGGATCAGCCAGATGGTGCAAAAGCTGTGCTCTGGTACCAATGAGTTTGACCCCCAGAGACTCACTCTCCTCGAACAGCTGCTGTGAACGGGCCATTCCCCAGGCAACAGCGCCGCGAGGAGCAGCCCTAGGTACACCCGGTTGCAGCTTTTACAGGGGACTGTTTAGCGCTGTCACCCGGATCTTGGATCTCGTCACAAGGAGCCTCCCTGACAGGAGCCGTGGAAACACTCCTCATGGCACCAGGTCTTGGCAACTAGAAAAGCAATGCGTCTTCTGGAGGAACTAGGCTGCTTTCACCTCAGACCTGGGGAGTCCTGTGAAGACCCGGAGCTCCCCTGTGCATGGGCCCCGGGGAGCTCTGAGGCAGGTCTGTGCACACGCCTTTCCTCTCCCAGGCTCCACATTTCCTCTGCTAGTCACTCTCCAGACCGATGTTCCCTTTGTTTGGATCTCCTCCACCCTTTATTTTTTCCTTTTGGGTGACATGTATTTTTGTAGGCACTATCTAACCATTCTAGAAAAAAGAGGGGATCTATAAATACATTTCAGAATTTATAGGATGCCTTAACCATTTCTTGCCTGTACATTTAATCTTCTTAAGTAGGTTATAGTCAAAATAAGAGAAGGGTGATGTGGCTGGATATTGATATGCCTCCCAAAGTCATATGTCGATGCTCTAAGGCCCAGTGCGAGGGTATTTGAAGGTGGGGCCTTGGGGAAGTGATTCGATCATGTCAGTGGAGGCCTTGTGAAAGGGGTAAGTGCCTTTATAAGAGACATGAGACATGATCTCTAGGTCATGATGTCTAGGTCAAGGGTTTCCCGTACACCAAATCTGCTGGCACCCTGCACTTGGTTTTCCCAGTTGCCGGAGCTGTGAGAAGCAAATGATTGTCATGTAAGCCAGTCTATGATTTTTCATTATAGCAGCACGGGCAGACCAAGGGTAAGTTTTTTCTCACTTCTTTTAGGTCTTTCAATGGGTCAATTTGGGTTCTCTGAGAAGCAAATACCAACACATGCAAGAGATGTGCTGGGGGGAGCACTTGTGAAGGCTAAAGGGGCAAGGGAGCAGGAGCGAGTAGGGAGGGCTGCCCTCCCTGACGCAGGTCTGACACCAGCAGAAGGAGACTGGGGAAGAAGGAGCACTGGGTAAGAGGAGCCTCCGGCCTCAGTGAGCTCCGAGAAAGCCCCAGCCAGGCCAATGGGGAGCGCCAGGGCAAATATTTCCCACCAGAGGGGCCTGCGCTGCACAGGGATGGCCAGGCTCTAGTACTCCTTCTGTGCCTAGTCACGGGCTGGGCACAGCCCAGGGAGGGCACGGTCTCAGCATGAATGCATGGGGACATCTAAATATGTGGCAGCTCGGGGTGCCTGGGAGGCTCAGTCGGTTGAGCGTCCAACTTCAGCTCAGGTCATGATCTCGCAGCTCGTGAGTTTGAGCCTCAGGTCAGGCTGGAGCCTCGCATCGGGCTCTGTGTTGACAGCTGAAACCTGCTTTAAATTCTGTGTCTCCATCACTCTCTGCCCCTCCCCCACTCATGCTGTGTCTCTCTCTCCTTCAAAAATAAATCAGCATTAAAAAAATTTTTTTTAAATATGCGGCAGCTGGAGGGAGGTCACCAGCTACCCTCCTCACCGCAGGCTCTCTTGAAGGGAAATGTGGTCAACACATCTCAGGCTGTCCCCACAGCGCCCAGCTAATGACACACCAGCTATTCAATACATCACAGTTCAGAAGTCTCTTTAAGCAGCATGCATGCTTTACGCCTTCTAATTTTTCCTCATTGCCAAAATTGGCCTGTTTTGCCTGCTATTCTCGTAAGATATTGTGTCCAGTTTTCTTAGGACCTTGATTCCCAACTTCAAATAGGAACACAGCTTCTGACCAGACTGCCGGGGTCCAGAGCCTGAATCTACCACCTACTAGCTGTGAGGACTGGGAGACAAACTGAACTTTGTGCCTCAGTTTCTTCATTTATAAAATTATGACAATAAAGCCAAGTTCATGGGGTTGTTGTAAAAATGCTACATGTAGGGGCAACTGGGTGGCTCAGTCAGTTAAGCATCCAATGCTTGATCTCAGCTCCGGTCTCTATCTCAGGGTTGTGAGTTCAGGCCCCATGCTGGGCTCCATCTTGGGCTGTTTATAAGCGACCCATCCTCTGGCATTTTGTTTCAGCAGCTGAAATGAACTAAGACAACAATTAACTGATAATTAAAAGTTAATAAGGTCTCAGTCAAAATTTACATATTAATATGATGTGTCTCCCATCAGCACTTTTGCCTTCGAAATTTGCCTTTTCAATTTACCCTATTTGAAAAGTTCTAGCAGGCATTTCAAACAGACTGGTGGAAAGCTTCAAGGAATGCTTCATACCATTTCCTATTCTGTCTGGCTTTGGAATCAGACATGAAGGTGTGAGTTCAAAGCCTAACACATCGCAAGCACCCAAAACGGGAGCTATTTGTACCATGAGCACTGTGGAAGGTAGTCTGTGCCTCAGTTTTTTCCTTTGCTCAGCATTCGCTCAGCATCTGTGAATGTTACAGGCCCTGTGGTGAGGCCAGAGAATCAAAGATGAAGCAGCACAGTTCTTGCCCTCCACAAGACCAAACTCTAAGAGGAGAAAAGGTACAGGGACACAAAATACCATGAAGGGTGGAAAATCATGAGAATTTCCATTTTTTAACATTTATTTTTATTTTTGAGAGACAGAGACAGAGCACAAGCAGGGTAGGGGCCCAAGAGAGAAGGACACAGAATTTGAAGCAGGCTCCAGACTCTGAGCTGTCGGCAGAGCCTGGCACGGGGTTCAACTCAAGAACGGTGAGATCATGACCTGAGCCGAAGTCAGACGCTTAATGGACTGAGCCACCCAGGCGCCCCTTCGTAAGAATTTTAGTAGAGGGCTGGATGAAATGAGAAGACAGCAGAGAAGAGGGAGACCTTGCATCCAGCTTGCTGTGAGAGAATTTTCCGGAAAGATAGATCCTTTGCCTGGTTCCTACATGTAGAGCTCCAGAGCAACCGGGCCTAGGGATATGCGGAAACAAGTCTCTAGAAAGGGAAGGATGCTGGGCCGCATACTGATCATCTGCCACAGCCCAGCCTGTGGGGAGGGGGGCAGCTACTCTGTGTGTCTTCAGGGACCCGCTGCTTTCAGGAACGAGTGTGGCCTCTCTGATTGGATTACGAATATCCATGACAGAACTACACAGCGAAGCAGGAACAATAATAGCTTCCAGCCTGTCATCTGGTCCTTGTAAGCACTTTATAAACAATGCTCATCTCAGTGTTTTGTTGGGACTCATGGAGAAGCACGGCAAGGCCTTTCTCTCTCTTCTGTTGCTGTTCATTAACAGAATAATTGCAGGAGATGCCAGTGCTCTGTTAAAGACCTGACTCCATCCCTCAGGAGAATGGCTTCCTGGCTCCTGTTCAGCCTGAATTTGCTTCAAATTGTGTTGCTATTTTGATTTGTTCACATTCTATCTTCACGACCTTTACTTCATGCATGCTCCCCCCTAGGCTTCTCCTAAAAAAAATGCAATCTAAAGGCTCACATTCCTTGTGATTCTATTCGTCCTCTGGGAGACTGCCATGATGGAGGTTTCCAGTAAGACGTGCTGTCATTGGTCACATTTCAATTGGGTCCATTTTGTGGAAGAGCAGGAAACTCGGTGGGGGTGCGAGGTTCTGTGTACCTTTAATACCTGTGGGAGGCACTGGACCAGCCAGGTGATCCCATTTAGGCTTCCTGATTTGATCCCGGCTGTCCTGATTCCAAAGTAGGAAAGATTCAGGGAAGCATGTGATGCCATGAGAGGCAAGGAAGGGCTCTCCCCTTTCACTGAGATGGAGAAGCCTGAGGGAGGAATTTGTTGAGGGAGGGGGAGGTCAGGGGAAAGAGACAAGAGTTCAGTTTGGGAAAGTGGAAGACTCCTTTTAAATCATCAGAGTGGAGGGGCGCCTGGGTGACTCATCGAGTTAAGCGTCCAACTTTGGCTCAGATCCTGATCTCACGCAGGTCTGTGGGTTTAAGCCCCGCATCAGGCTCTGTGCTGATAGCTCAGAGCCTGGAGCCTGTTTTGGATTCTGTGTCTTCCTCTCTCTTGTTTTGGATTCTGTGTCTTCCTCTCTCTCTCTGCCTCTCCCCTGCTCACACTCTGTCTGTCTCTCTCAAATAAACATTTTAAAAATATTAAAAAATAAATAAATCATCTGAGTGGAAACATAGACTAGGCAGTTAAATATCTAAGTATGAAGTTCTGAAAAAAGTTAAGGTCAGAGATATTATAAAAAGAGATAAATTTGGAAACCTTTAGGATATAGATGTTATTTAAATCCATGCGACTGGACAATATCACCCAGGAAGTAAATGTTTATGAGAAGAGGAATCCTAGAATCTTCCAAAGCTTAGAAGCCAGGGGGAAGATGAAGACCCAGCAAAGGGGATTAAGAAAGAGTAGCCAAAAAGGCAGGGAAAAATCTAGGGAAAATAGGAGCTCTGGAGGCCAAAGGAAGGAAGCGTTTCAAGGAGGAATGTTCAGTTGGGGCAGGGGGCTTACAGATCACGTGAGGTGGGGACCGAGAAGTCAGCCAAGTGACTCAGCAACATGGAAGTTATTGGTGATCTTAACAACAGCAGGTTTAGGGGCAGTTTGGTCTGGCTTCTGGGCCCACACTGGCCCTGTGGCGGCCCCTTGCCAACTCTGGCCTCTGCTCTCTTCCCGGGCTCCACTCTTAGCTTCCCCAGACAACAAATGGCCTTGAAATCCTTTGTCACCACTCTGATCTTCTGTCTCTGAACGTTTTGGAAGACATTATAGATCTTCTGTCTCTTAACCTTTCCTGGTCAGGGACTCAGGGACTCTTGGAGAAACCTGTATAAAAATATGCATGTTCTCCACATGCACGACACATGGGTGCACATACCCCCTAAGCCTTGATCCCCGGTGAGTAAAGCCTTACTCTAGGCTCATCTAATGAGTTTCCTTTACCTCTGGCTACACAGAGGTCTTAATACCCCAGTTGTTTATCCCAGACCCAAAACCCTCCTTAGATCTTTGTTCAAATCGAAGATAATTTGAGCTAAGAGCAAATTAATGTTTTTATTACAAGTTCTCAGGGAGGCAAACTTAGGACAAACATGGTCCTAAGCAGAAAAGGTAACCAATTCAAGTGTACTAAATGGAATGATTTCTCCTATAGTTATACCTTCTTAGATGTGATCGCTTCTGCTAGTCACCAGAAGGTGGTTAGAGTAAGGGCAGCCAAATCCTCTATGCCAATGGTCAGAAACTCGGTATCTGTGAGGACCAGCTACATAACAAAATAGGCTGAAATGCATGGGAAAGACCCCAGTGATAGGGTCTATAGCGAACAGGCGAAGTCGAGAGCACATACTTGGTTTAAAAAGAGCAGCTGATACTCTACTCCGGCAAATGTTGACATGCAGGAATATCAGTTCATATTGCTAGAACTTCTGATTTTTTAAAAAATAATCTGCAATCTTGATTCCCATGCAGCCTAAGCAAAACATGTAAGTAGGAGCCAGAATATATATATTGTCTATAGGATACCAGCTCATGACCCTACAGCTAGGCTGAGTCGGAGGAAGGGCTAAAATATGTGTATAGATTACTTTTGGTGTGGAGTCCACTTTTGTTCATTGTACAGACTGTATTTTCCAAAAGTCACCAAAGCAGTATTTCCAGCACCACATATTTTCCAGAATCTTACCATTTGTACCAAGTAAACTTGGAACCTGGACTGGCCTTTCTGCTTGACAAACAGACACGATGCCATGTGATTGCCAAGACCAAATGAGACAAAACAATATGGCTTCTACTTGGTGCTCCTTCTTAGAAGGCTCACCCTTGGAGCCCAGCCCCTTGCTGCGAGGAAGCCCAAACTAGTGTAGCAGGGGTCGCATGGACATACTTGTACGAAGAGGACCTGAGCCAGTATCCACCACCCAACACATACAAGAGAGAACCTTCAAGTGATTTTAAGCCCTAGCCTTTGAGTCATTCAGCTGAGGCCATCAGGAAACACAGACGAGCTGTCTCTGCCACGCCTTGTCCAAATTCCTGACCCACAGACTCTGCGGGTGTAATAAATAGTGGTTTTATGTCACTAGGTTGGAGCGACTTCTTAGGTGGCCATAGTAACAGAATTTCCACTTGCAAATACAAAAGTGCTTCAGCAAATCCATCTGTGGAATCCACCTTTAAGAAAAAGCCCTTCTGTCTGGCGTCCTTTCAAATCATGATTTCCTTTGGCTGATGCCCCACCGACTCTCCCATGACTCTGAATTCCAGACTTTTCCAGGACTGCAGGGTCAGTGCTGATGGATGCCTTAGTTGTTCTCCATGTGAGCACAGTTGGCCTTTGGCCAACTTCATGGTCTTCACCCCCATCCCCCGCCGCCTCCCCCAGAACTCCCTTGTCAGGCACTGACAGACTCCCAGCTGGCTCAAGAAAGAAAGCTGTGCTGGGGTGGGGAGGGGTGCCAAGCCACATTTGCATTCCTTAGCCTTTTAACTCTCTACAGAGAGCACCTTTCATTATGTAGACCGAAGTCTCAATCTCTAAATGCTGCTTTTTTATTTTTTATTTTTTGAAGGCCCTTCCTCCACCTTGTCCATTCTGGTTGCTTCTCAAGCAGGAATACATCCTCTGGGAGACCAGACCCAACCATGAAGTCTTTTCCAGAGATAAAATCTGAGGCCCCGTTCCCGCAAAAAACTTCTGGTGTGGCACAGGTGGGCGTGGCAGAGTCAAGATGGTGAAGGGCTGGGAGTGTGCAGGCAGACAGACCCGGGTGTGAATCTTGTTTTGCCACTTAACTTTCAGCTGAGGCCCATGGACGAGTTGGGTTCTCCATCTACAAAATAGGTATAACAATACCTGTCTCCTAGGGCTGTTGGGGAGTAAATAGGACACGTATTATGTCTGTAACAGAGGTGGGGCTTAGTAGGGAGAGTTAGCACTACCCTACCACTACCGCCACCACCAACAATACCGCTTCTACCACAGGCATCACCACCACCCCGTCTTCTGCTGTACCGCCCCGTCTTTGTTCATTCATCTGGCTCACCTACTACAGAAAGCACAACTCAAAGGCAGGGAAGGTAAGTCTGTCTTTGCATCCACAGTGTCCCCTTCAGGTGCTCTGAAAATATTGGACACAAACATTTTATGGAACAAGTGAATGAACATACACAATAATATTTATTTTTATTTTTATTTTTTTACATTTATTTATTTTTTCTTTTTCTTTTATAGTTTATTGTCAAGTTGGTTTCCATATAACATCCAGTGCTCATCCCAACAGGTGCCCTCCTCCATGCCCGTCTTTCCCCTCTCTCCCACCCCCATCAGCCCTCAGTTTGTTCTCAGGATTCAAGAGTCTCTCATGGTTTGCCTCCCTCCCTCTCCCCCACTATTTTTCCCCTTCCTCTCCCCCATGGTCCTTTGTTAAGTTTCTCCTGTTCCACTTATAAGTGAAAACTTATAAGTCTTTCTCTGCCTGACTTATTTCACTCAGCATAACACCCTCAAGGTCCATCCATGTTGCTACACGTGGCCAGATTTCATTCTTTCTCATTGCCATGTCGTATTCCATTGTATAGATAAACCACATCTTCTCGATCCATTTGTCAGTTGATTGACACTTAGGCTCTTTCCATGTTTTGGCTATTGTGGAGAGTGCTGCTATGAACATTGGGGTACATGTGCCCCTAGGCATCAGCACTCCTGTATCCCTTGGGTAAATTCCTAGCAGTGCTATTGGTGGGTCATAGGGGAGTTCTATTGTTAATTTTTTGAGGAACCTCCACATTGTTTTCCAGAGGCGTTGCACCAGTTTACATTCCCACCAACAGTGGAGGAGGGTGCCCGTTTCTCCACATCCTCGCCAGCATCTAGAGTCCTCTGATTTGCTCATGTTAGCCACTCTGACCGGCATGAGGTGGTATCTCAGTGTAACTCAAATCAGTTTTGATTTGTATTTCCTGATGATTAGTGATGCTGAACAACACGATAATATTTTAAAATCCCCTTTAGTGCTAAATGGTTTTATGACAGGACAGGGATGTGAGACCTAACACAATTCGAGTCCCTACAACGTGAAAGGTACCAAGCAAGCACTTCCGTGTGAAGTCACACGTAATCTTTAACTTCGCCTCCTACCCTGGCAGGCCCTCTCCTTACTCACCTCCCTCTTTGTGCTCACCCACTCACTTTTTTAGGCCCACCGCCAGCTGAGCCAAGTTACCATCCACCACTCACTGTCGTCCTTTCCTTGTGTTTTAAGTTCATCTGTCTTCTTGGCACCTCAGGAACGATTTGTACGAAGTTTCAATTGTATCCCTATAAACTAGTGGTTCTCGTGGGTGGTTCCCTGGACCAGCAGCAGAATCACCCAGGGAACATGGTAGAAATGAAAATTCATGAGCCCCAACCTGCGACCCAGTGAGTCAGGAACTCCAGGAGTGGGGTGCAGCAATCTGTGTTTTAACAAGCCCTCCAGATGGTTCTGACGCCGACTCAAGTTTGAGAACTACTGATATAAACCACACAGATGCAGGTATGAAATAGTTCCACAGCCGTGGTGAAATGGTGAATGGACAGTCTTCCACCTCAGCCACTGTAGTGAAGCTACGAGGCTATTTGGAATTCCTAAAATACAGTGTTCGTAGATAATAAGGAACTTGCAGGGGTGAGGGCAGCATGCGCACGAGGTGAAAAGTAACGGCCCAGAAGGACAGGGATAGAGCTGAGAGTGAATCTTCCAGCCAGCTGTCAGCTCAGAAGTGCTTATTCTTCTGGCTAGCATCAGGGAGGTTTGTGAAATCCTTCTTGTTCCACAGCAGAACTGTGATTTTCAGGGGAAATTGTTCGTGGGGGCGTCTGGGGGCTCAGTCTTAAGGTTAACCACCTGACTTTGGCTCAGGTCATGATCTCACTGTTCGTGAGCTCCAGCCTCGCACTGGGCTGTGTGCTGACAGCCCAGAGCCTGGAGCCTGCTTCTGATTCTGTGTCTCCCTCTCTCTCTCTCTCTATGCCCCTCCCCCTATCGCTCGCTCCTGATCTCTCTCTCTCTCTCTCAAAAATAAATAAATATTGAGAGAGACTGAAAGAGAGACAGAGAGAAATTGTCCATGGAGTCATATTCAACAGAGAAGGCAGAGCCATTGTGGCTAAGGGGGCCGGGGTGCCCACAGCCTCCTGCTCAGTCCCTGTCTTGAAGAAGCCACACACCTTGCTCCTTTGTAGCTGTGATTCCACAAGGCCATTAACAGAGCCCCTGGTCGTCATAACAGTGGGAGAGTGTTGACAAATAGCAGGGCAGCGCCAGTGGCGTGGGCCCTGCCTGGTGCACCTGCAGGGGGCGCCATCACACAGGGTACAGGCAGCCTGGTCTGTCTAGGAAGCCAGGGCGGGGACCACATTCCAGGCTGACCCAGTCTGAATGCGACACCCAGGCCAGCCACCCAGGCCAGCCACCCAGGCCAGCGAGGTGAGTTCATGGAGACGGTGGGCAAATCAAACACCCCGGAGGCAGGAGGTGACGAGGAGAGAGAGCAGCAGAATGACTGTGGGCACGGGGTCAGCTTGGGTAACTTCTCCTGGACAGCCTTCCATTAGGGAGGACACTGGGGGGACATTTCATAGTAAACACACACACACACACACACACACACTGTATAGAAAACTAGTTACCGCTCTTGTTCCTCAGAGTTCAGTTGCTCTCAACAAGTCACTTTGTTGCATTTTAAAAGATGCACCAAAGTTACACCTCATGATATTATTTACCCCTCTCCCTTTGCTCCTTCTGGAAAGCCTTTCCCTCCCTGAAGACTACTATCAGGGGTTGCCTCCTCCTGGAAGTCCTCTCTCAGGCTGGTTTCCCCCTTCCTTCCCTTTGCTCCTCTTGCATCTATTCTGCACTCTGTCAAATTGCTTATGGACGTGTTGCCGTCCCCAAACTACAAACCCTTGATGACAGGCTCTGTGCACTCAGCTAATGCCAGCCGGGCGTTACCGCATCACAGATGTTCAAGAAATCCCTAGAGAATGACCCAATCCATCATGGCAGCAGAAGGGGCATCTCAGCTGGGCGACTCCTTCCCCCCTTCCGCAGACAGTGGTGGTGGGTCCTGGCAGTTAGGCCCGGTGCACAGCTCAGTTGGACGGCACACCTGTTGGGGGGTTGGGGGCCCCCTTCACAGTCCCTACAAGCTCTTTGTCTTCCTTCCCTCCTGCTCAGAGAAGGCAGAGCAGGACAGATCACAGAGCCCAGGAAGGTGCAGGCTCTTGGTAATGAGGTAATGAACCTCACTGCTAACACCCCAAGCAGAATGAGACTGAAGTAGGTCTCACTGCCCCCCCCCCCACTACCCCTCCTCCCCCACCCCGGCTCAGAATATCAAATCTCGTTGGCTACAAGTTTGCCACTGATCCTGGAGTTTTCTGCCCATTTATCGTGTGTGTGTGTGTGTGTGTGTGTGTGTGTGTGTGTGTCTAATTCAAGCTGTCTCCCAGTGCCAGGACTCTGAGAAGGAAGCGGGTTGGGGGGTGGTGAGGGTGAGGGGAGGTCAAGGTGAAAATCAGCTGCATTCAATTAATCTGACCAGGTGGGCTGCTTCCCTTTCCCCTTCATATCCTGTGAGAGAGTTTCCTTCCATAGGGAGGATGTGTGTCTGACCTAAAACAGAGCTCGTTCTCTTTCATCTGGATATATATTAAGGGCTTTGCTGTGCACTTAAAGAGGAATAAATGACTACAATCAGGTTTTATTTTTTAAAGTTGGCTTTTTAACATTTGCGAAGACGTTCTCCATAAAATCTGAGGAATTGTAAAGTTTGGGTGATAGAAGACACATCTCCCCACCCACAGTTCACTCCCTATGCCATGGAAGGACCATGGCAGTCAAGGGCGATCGTGGGCTAAACGTTGTGTCCCCCCAAATGCATGTGCTGACGTTCTTTGTCTGCCCAAGTGCACTCACTGGGGGAAGACCATGTGAGGACACAGCCAGGCCTTCTACAAGCCAGGAGGATGGTCCTTACCAGGAACAGCACTGGCCAGCACTCTGGGCCCTCCAGCTTCCGGAACTAAGGGGAACATAAATTTCTGTCAAGCCCTCCAGGCCATGTTAGGGCAGCCTGAGCTGATGGACACAGGGACACAGTTTGGAGTGAAACAGACCAGGCTGGAGCCAGGGCCCAGCTCTGAAGCTGCCTTCCTTCTGGACTGTGTAGAAGCAAGCCTGCGTTTTCTTAGCAGCCGCAGGGGCTGGTCACTACGGCGGAGGCCACGCAGGCCCGGGCACAGGCTTCCGCACCCCTGCCCACAGGACCGCCTGCTGACCGGGACTGTCAGGCAGCAGCCAGACCACGGCATCCAGGCCTGCAAGCGATCTCAAGAGTCCCCTCAGCAACCCACCACCCTATATGTCAGACCCTCGCTATAGAACAACCCGAAGCAGAGCTCTCCAGTGCTTTTTGAGCCAAAGAGCAAACAGTGTGAAAGGGGAGCCTTGAGGAGGTTGCATACACCATCAGCAATTTTCAGTCCCCGCCTTTCTTCCCCACAGTCTGCCCTGCGGGTTGTAGGGAGGCTGGGAACCTTGAATGTGGCTTTGGCACGTTGCTGGATGCAAACATCTGTTCCAAAGAAAAGATGGCGTCCGCCTCCGTCCCCGCAAGGTCAAACCCTACCCCTCAGCCCTGCACCCAGCCAGAGTCCCACATCAAGGCAGGGATGAGAGCAGCCGGAAAGGTGGCGACCATATTTACTTTAAAGAGAAAATGAGGATGCAAACCCAGTAGGAAAAAAAGAAGTTCCTATCAATTGTGGATGTTGAGTTCACACAGAAATATCAGAGAGGGACCCTTGCAAATTAGCCAGAAGTTCCTGGTTTTACCCCGTCTCCCATGGCTGGCCTGACCCATCCTAAACTCTCCAGGGAGTCAAGGGTTATGGGGTCGGGAGAGCAGATGGTGCGCCAGACTTGAGGTGCAGGGAAGGAATTTCTTATGTTCTCGTCCCAGGGGCTTCTTCTCCTCAACTGAGACCTGAGCCAGAGAAAATTAGGTCAACTAGCAGCAAGAGTCATGATTTCCAGTAGGGAGAAGGGAATTTCAGACAAGAATGCAGACTTTCTGGAGCTCAAGTCACCTGGTTCGGAGGAGCTTTTGTGTCCATTTTTAGGAAATCCATGCGGTGTATTTGAAGGAGCACTGGACTGGGAGGCAGGAAAAGTGGGGTGTCGCTCTGGTATCACCGCTTTCTAGCCGTGCAGCCTGAGTCTCGTACTCTCCCAAGGACTCAGCGTCTCATCTACTAATGGGAGAAAACGCGGCCTGTGCAACATCAGGCTGAGGATCGAACCAGAGGGGAGAACATGTGCAGCATGCTTTGTGGGCGGGTGATATACACAAAACAGATTTGCAAGCACTTTGCGTCTCTCAAAGAAAATGCGTTGGTTGAAACAGGCGGTGGTCAATCTGGTGGCAGGAAGCAAATGCCACTCTCTGGGTGGGCAGCAGTTAGATGGCCCAGGGCACACAGGGTCTGGCCTTGCTCTTGCCCTCACACCGGGAGTTTCTATATCTGGAGTCACACAGCTGATTTGCAACTCTGCGGACAGCACGAGTCGGTCTATTCACAAAGCGCAATAAAAAATTTTTTTAATTTTATTTATTTTTGAGAGAGCGCGAGTTGGGGAGGAGCAGAGAGAGGGAGACAGAGGATCCGATGGAGGCTCTGCACTGACAGCAGTGAGCCCGGTGTGGGGCTCGAAGCCACCAACTGCAAGATCAGGACCTGAGCTGAAATCAAGGTGCTTCACCGACTGAGCCTCCCAGGCATGCCTCCCAGAACAAATCTATGGGGCCAGGTCAGGCCGACAGCTCTCCAGCTGTGGATGGGATCGGTCAGGCTGCCTTTGGGACAGAACTACACTGACGGGCTAAGCGCTCTCCGGGAAGCCTCATCTGACACAGTATCAGGGGTATAGAAAGCCGGGAACCTGGAAGCTGAAATCTCTGATTTAGAGGTGGCCATTTTTTAAAAATATGTTTAGGTTTGTTTATTTATTTTTTGAGAGCGAGAGAGAGCAAGCTGGAGAGGGGCAGAGAGAGAGGAAGCGAGAGAATCCCAAGAGAGAGGGAGCAAGAGAATCTCAAGCAGGCTCCACGCTGTCAGTGCAGAGCCGGACACAGGGCTTGATCCCACGAACCACAAGATCATGACCTGAGCCCGAACTAAGAGTTGGACACTTAACTGACTGCGCCACCTAGGTGCCCCTAAAGGCGGCCATTCTAAGTGCACAGTGGGGAAACGATCACTGGCCACTACCAGCCTCATAACAATAGCTGTTTATTGATCTTGTTATCTCTTGGCTGTTCATTATGTATCGGGTGCTGCTGTGCCAAGCTCTTTACAAACATCTCCTCTTTGAATTCTCTGAAAACCTGCAAGAAGCTATCATCATTTAACCTATGAGACTGCCAGAGCTCAGAGTGGTTTAGGTAACGTGTCCAGAGTTACACAGGCAAGAGTGCTGAAATTTGAATTCAGTGAATGTGATACATGGGACCGAGCTCTGAATCACTGTGCCAGCGAGTCCCGGTCAGTAACGAGCAACAAATTCACCTGCAAGCCTTGCTGAAACAAGAACTTCTGAGCTCCATGCCTAGAAAGTCTGATTCAGGAGCTCTGGGGAGGGCCTGGGATTTCTAACAGGTTCTCTGCTGCTGCCACCGGCTCTGGGGAGCAGCCCAGAGAAGCCATGCGCTATGCCAAGCGCCTCTCAGACCCCAGGGGAGCCCAGCAGCAGGGCCATGCTGTGTCCCAGCTACTGAAAGGCCCCATCTGTCCTCAACATCCTTTCCAGAGTGAATTTCTTCATTCAGAAGCCTCACCTAAGCCAGATGTGGCAAACAGGGGCTGTCTGTTCCTCATTCAGCTGATGTATGATCTATTAGGTCATTAACCTTAGAAGTGCCAGAATCTGGAAGGATGTTCTTACAGCATCACAGAAATGGAAGGGAGCTCCATGGCTCTGCTGTCAGCGACCCCAGGTGTGGTGTGCATTACAGTCATAGGAGCCTGGCCGAAGGGTTTGTTTGTTTGTTTGTTTATATTTTATTTATTTCTGAGAGAGAGAGAGAGGGAGAGGCAGCGTGAGCAGGGAAGGGTCAGAGAGAGAGGGAGAATCTGAAGCAGGCTCCAGGCTCTGAGCTAGCCATCAGCACAGAGCCTGACGCGGGGCTCAAACCCATGAACCGTGAGATCATGACCTGAGCCAAAGTCGGATGCTTAACCGACTGAGCCACCCAGGCGCCCCTTTGGCCGAAAGGCTTTCAGAGGCTCTGTCCCCGCATCGGTTTGTGGGCTAGCTGGTTGCTCTCTGGCTGTTCATATCAAGTTCATCCCTCCCCACTCCCCAGTGCTTGAATTTCTGTGTTAGCCTCCTCTAGCCGGTTAAGTGTAGTGAGTTAACAGATATGTCCACGTTCTAACTTCTGCATAAAGGTCACAGATACAGGACTCTAGTCAAAACCCACACTGCACAGAAAACACCAGAGCACTCCAAAGATGGGCTTTTCCTCCTTCGCACTTGTCTGAAATACCGGCTGACATTGAGTAACATAATTCTGCTATGTAAAGGACAAGAAGCACCTTCAGCCTTTATACGGGCTTCAGACACAGACAGACACGCACACGCCATCACGGAAGACTCCGCATCACAGCCCACGTGTCCTCGGCTTTCCCATCAGGCCACCACCAGGGAGGCTCAGGGTCACTTCAGGGGGCCGGCCCCCACCCACACCCCTAAAAGTCTCGTCTCTGCTCGCCTCCACCCCACCTGAGCCCTTTCCCCCAGGGCTACACCTAGGCCTTATCATGACTGGGAGCTCTTCTGACAGAAGGGCCATGACCGCTCCTAGCTGTTAACGACCACACAGTAACCTCTCATCTCAATCTTCCTCCTTCCTAGACTTTCACTTTGGTGCGCGTGCCTCACCTGTCCTGGCCCTCATCAGAATCTCCCTGTCCACACTCCTGTGCTCTCCCCACCTCCCATCTCTCGGCTTGTCTTCACGTCCCCTGTGCAGCAGTGTTGATCCTGTGGACCGTCACTAACTTTCTGGCTGCACTTCCAACTCTTTTATTCCATTGGCATTAGTTTGGCACTCATCTGGCAGAACGCCGACTCTGGATGATGTCGGTCCATCTGATGTCCCCCTTCTTATTCTTGGACCTCAAAACATGGCAAGAGAGCGTCAGCCTCAAGTGCAGATCAAGGTCACTGCAAATGAATACAAGGTCTCCCAATTCAGAAGGGCCTCAGTGCTATCTGGCAAGCCTTTTACAGGCCCCTCGTCAGCAGCTGTCTCAGGCCACAGCTGTCCCACACACAACGCTGGTGCAAATGACAAGGTCGCCCCTTTTTCTGAATGCAGGGCTGGGTACAGGGCAAGTATTGCTTTGGAAGAATGTCTTTGTGAAATTCAAACCTACACACCTGCACTGGCTCTACCTTTTCTTTCTTTTTTAAATTTTTTAAATGTTTTTCTATTTTATTTTTTGAGAGACAGAGCACGAGCAGGGGAAGGCAGAGAGAATGGGAGATACAAAATCCAAAGCAACTCCAGGCTCTGAGCTGTCAGCACACAGCCTGATGTGGGGCTCGAACCCATGAACATGGGTTTCTTTGGATTCTCTGTGTGTGTCTCTCTCTCTGCTCCTCTCCTGCTCACACTCTGTCTCTTTCTCTCAAAAATAAATAAACATTGGAAAATTAAAAAAAGAAAAAGATCATGACCTGAGCCAAAGTCAGATGCTCAACTGACTAAGCCACCCAGGTGCCCCTGCTCTGCCTTTTCTATTCCCTTCAGTAGCTGTTTGAGAACTTTCTTCTGGCTGTCATTTCCACTGACAACCTTGCCTTTACTTGGTAGAGTAGAGACTACCAAGTGCGTTCCCCATAAATTTCCTTTCCCCGTTTTTTAAAGTTTACTTATTTATTTTGAAAGAGCGTGCACATCCGTAGGTGTGTGTACGGGAGGGGCAGAGAGAGAGGGAGAGAGAAAGAATTCCAAGAAGGCTCCTTTCTGTCAACAAGGAGCTTGACTAGGGGCTCAATCCCATAAACCGTGAGATCATGACCTGAGCAGAAATCAAGAGCCGGACGCTTAAACTACTGAGTGGTCCCTAAATGTTCCATTGGATTGTATCTTTACCTTTCTCTCTCCCACTCTTCACCCAAGCATTTCCTGACACCCCACACCCCCCAAACTGAATAAAACACCTCTTTCCCTTATTTCAAGAGCCCCCAACCCACCAAATTATACCTGCCTGGCTAATTATTGGCATTCTGTAATAAACTATGAATTCCTTAAGGTCAGGAACCCTATTTTTATTGATGTATTACCAGCACCCAGCTGAGTTTCTAGCTCACAGTAGGGCTCAATAAATAAGTGTTGGGCGTGCCTGGGTGACTGAGTCGGTTAAGCATCTGACTTTGGCTCAGGTCACGATCTCACAGTTCATGGGTTCGAGTTCCGCATCGGGCTCTGGGTTGACAGCTCAGAGCCTGGAGCCTGCTTCAGATTCTTTGTCTCCCTCTCTCTGCCCCTCCCATACTTGTGCTCTTAAAAAAAAAAAAAAAAAAAAAAAGAGTAAGTGTTGAATGAATGTACTCCAATCCTTCGATACCGATGTCCGGAGAATAGGCCCATTCCCATCAGCGAAAATCACATCACCAGACTTTGTTAAAGGATGTCTCCGGCTTGGCTCTGAGGGGGAGCAAACAGAAACAACTCTTTATTGTCCCTGCCAATTGGGGCACGAATAGGGAAAAGTTCTGAGAGTTCCCAAGCCTCATTTAAGTGCAGAATTTCAGAGCCTCCCAAAATAGTAAAAGCCATTCACGCCAGAGGGGTGGCTTTGTGTTTCACCCTGTTCCTGGTGACGAGGCCACAAAGGCCAAAGAGCCACAGTAAGACCTGTAGCTGGGAAAGAAGATGAAGCGTGGAGGACAGAGATTTTTTTCACAATTCTCAAGGGACTGACTGAATGGGACTGTTATTTCACGGTGTGAGTTCTGAGGCTCAGAGAATCCCCTCTGAGTCCAGCTGACCCGGTCTCAGTTCAGCTGGTTTCTCTATAAGGCCTGGGGTGTGGATCACTGCTTCATTGGCTCTGCTAAATTGTTAAATTACCGAATTTTCTGTGAAGCTCAGCTGTGAGACCCAGGCCAGGCTGCCTCCAGCTGGTGGACCCTGGATCAGTTCTGGGGGACATACAGCTGAAGCCAGATTGGAGATTACCAAGCCGCAGCACATAATGAAAATAACTGCCATTTACTGAGGCCCTACTGTGTGCCAGGCACTGAACCAGGCTCTCTGCATATCCTCAGTCCTCCAAGCAGCCAGCAAAGCAGCTTATTATTGATAATGGCATCCAGGACACCCAGACCATCCTGATCCCTCCACATGGCTGCTTGACCATATTTGGAAAGCACCCCCATCACCATCATCTTTGGTTTCTAGAAAATATATATGGCAGCATTCCCATTGCACAAGGAGAAAACAGCAGTAGAGAGCATCTGTGGGACCATGTGGGTCACGGAGTCAGATATGGGGCCACCTGCATCGTCTGCTCCCTGGCTGGGGGTCCCTTTGCACTGTACCTGTCCCGAGGGGGTTGGGTCCCACTGCCCCATGGCCGTGCGGGCCAGATCCTGCCCAAATGGAGGGCAAGAGCCCTGAAATGATCTCACTTCTGCCACTGATAATCTCTGTGAGACACAAACTCTCCCAGCTTTGCTTTCCTCATCTGTAAACTGAGGCTGGGAATACCTGCCCAGGCGACTCTGGTGGAGTTTGTGAGAATCAAGTGAGATCAGGTGAGTGAAGGCATTTTGAAAAGCACAACCGGGAAACAATACTCACAAGTGTGATTAAGGGCACAGCGTTCAGAGGAAAGCTGAATTTCTTTGCTTGTCAGGATTCTAAGGTGACCTTTAAACAAGCAGCCCGCTGGGTTCTTAGTTCACAGTAATTTAGAACGTTTTAATGCAGAGGTTTTGAAAGCACAGATGAATGCAGAGAGAAATATTTGCAGGCACAGTTCCCAGAAACAGCCAGAGGAGAAACCGGAGCTCCCACGGGGAGTAGGGCTGGGTCAGGAAGCCGGCCCAGATCTCTGCTGCCACCAGCTTCTCGTCCCCAGAGTCAGGCAATCCTTGTCACTCCGGGCCCTTTCCCACACTGACTTTCTGCTTCCTCCGGGGGCAGGAGCCCAGGGTCTCCTCTGGCCTCCTGATCTCCAACTGGGGATGGGGAGGGAGAGGGCGGACAGTATGTGTGTCCAAATGCTCTGCCCATGGGAAGCAGGAGGGGGTGTGGGAGAGGGAAGCAGGGAACTCATTCACTGCTCTGTGCTGTAGCAGGTCGCTGCCTCGTGTATTTCAAGTCCCGTGCTGTATACAAGGGCCCTCCCGAGGCAGCTGGACCTGTTCCCATTTCAGAGTGAGGAGACTGAGGCTCAGGCCTGGGCAGGGTGCAATGTGAGGACTAGGGCACAGCTATGAAGTGGAGGGACTGGATTTAGTTCGTGTCTAGTGGACTCTACACTCACAGCAAATCTCTTTCTCCGGAGGATCTCTCTGGGTGCTTGTTGAAGTATATGCAAACCCGGCACCGTGCATGGCGCCTAACCCCAGCCCCGCCAGCCCCGCCCCGGCCCTGGCAGTAAAGTAATCTGAACTTGAGGGTGCACGTTTTCCGTGCTCCCAGCTCTGGACTTGCCTCTTCGATCTGGTCTTCCTTCTGGCTGCTCTTGAACATCTGGCAGCGTCACATAATTCCCTAACACAGCAAACGTGTCTCTCTGCCCTTCCTCCCACGTGGCCTCTCTTCCAGTGCACAGCACTCTGCCTCACCCCCACCCTCCACTGGGCTGGCAACTATTCTTCAATAATAAACTGAGGCAGATTAAAAATTTTGAGTTTGGGGCACCTGGGTGGCTCAGTGGGTTAAGAGTCCTACTTCAGCTCAGTTCATGATCTCAGGTTGTGCGTTTGAGCCCAGCATCCGGCTCTGTGCTGACAGCTCAGAGCCTGGAGCCTGCTTCAGATTCTATGTCTCCCTCTCTCTCTGCCCCTCCCCTGCTCGTGCTGTCTCTCTCTCTCTCTCTCTCTCTCAGAAATAAATAAAAAACATTTTTAAAAAATCACAAAATTTTTAAATAAGTAAAAAATTTGAATTTATTTGAACATTTATTGATTTGAAAAGAGCAGTGCCAAACCAGAAATGGTTAGGAGAGCTCCAATGACAAGAGCCCAGGGAGACTTTTTTTTTTTGCATATTTTATTTTATTTTTATTTTTATGCAAGTTAGTTAACAAACAGTGTAGTCTTGGCTTCAGGAGTAGAACCCAGTGATTCATCTCTTACATGTAACATCCAGTGCTCATCCCAAAAAGTGCCCTCCTTAATGCCCATCACCCATCTAGTCCATCTGCTATGCACCTCCCCTCAAGCAACTCTCAGTTTGTTCTCTGTATTTAAGAGACTCTTATGGTTTGTCTCCTTCTCTGTTTTTATCTTATCTTTGCTTCCCTTCCCCTATGATCATCTGATGTGTTTATCTTAAATTCCACATATGAGTGAAATCATATGATAGTTGTCTTTCTCTGACTGCATAATACCTTCCAGTCCCATCCACGTTGCTGCAGATGGCAAAACTGTAACAGAGAAAAAGCCGAGGCAAAGCAAGGAAACTATTGATTGGCTCTAGCTTAAAGCCTAGTTGGCTATTTGCAATTGCTTGCCCTTAGGCTTTGATTTCATAACCTTGAGGCAGTAACAGGCTTAGATTTTGGGTTGCGTACTTAGAACGCCACAGCATCAGAGCCACCTCAGTCAAATGGCCTCCTGGTTTTATTAACTTAACACCACACCACTCATCTTTGAAGACTCAGTTCAAGGGTTGCTACCTCTATGATGCCTTTCCTTATCCCCCCATCCACCCAAAGATTCTCTCCCCCTTGGGCTCCCCACTGTGACCTGTACCGCTTTCCACCATAATATGTACAATATTTTATTGCTCTTGTATTTACAGATCCATCTCTCCCATCAGATTATAAGCCCTTTAGGACAGGGACAATACCGTACATAGATTTTTAAACTTCTGCAACTTTCTTCAGGGGACTTACTAGGTGCCGTTTTAATTTAAAACCATATGTTAGTGCACAGATACTACAGCGACACCTTTTCACTGTAAAAATTTAAGCAATGAAGATAATAAGAAATTCCTTTTTGACCCCAATTCAATCTCACTACCCTTCCCTGAGTATTCAATATGGTATACATACTTCCAGGCCTTTCTCTGTGCCCTTACATACATCACCTACAAACATAGAGACGTGTATAATTTTGAGGTAGTATGTAAGAACAGAATTGTATTATTAACTGCTTTACGAAATGCCTTCTTTTCACTTAATCTCTTCTGGGGGCATCTGGGTGGCTCAGTCAGTTGAGCATCTGACTTTGGCTCAGGTCATGATCTCACTGTTCGTGAGTTCAAGCCCCACATCAGGCTCACTGCTGTCAGCCTGTCAATGCAGAGCCTGCTTCAGATCCTCTGTCCCTCTCTCTCTGCCCCTCCCCCACTTACACTCTGCTCTCTCTTTCAAAAAATAAAACAACTATATTTTAAAAATGTTTTCCAGACATCTTAACAAGTAAATATGTATAGGTCTGCCCAATCCATTGTAAATGTCAGTATTCCACAGTATGAAGAGGCCATAGTTGATTTCACTAGTCTCCATTAATAGGCATTTATGTGGTTTCCAATATTTTGCTATTATAAACAATACTGCAGTGACTATCCCAGGACATCCCTCTCAGAATACAAGGCTGAGTACTTCTCTATGTCAGTGTCTTTCAACCAAACTATATATTGGACTCACCAGGGGAACTTTTAAAAAATTAACATACATGCAAAAATCCTCCGTAGAGTTTAAGTCAAATCCAACACTAGATAAAGAGAATTACACACCACAACCACGTAGATGTAAAGCCGGCTCAACCTTCCAAATGAATTAATATAACCCATCCCATCGACGTGCTAGAAACAAGAGGAAAAATCAGAGAATCATATCAAGAGATGCAGGAAAGTGTTTGACAAAACACTTTTGGGTTCAACGCCCACTCATGATAAAAAGTCTCAGAAAGCTAAGTATAGAGGGAAGCTTCCTTAGCTTGATAAAGAATATCTACAAAAACCTGCAACTAACATCAGACTTAATGGTGAGGAACTAGATGTTTTCCCCCTAAGATCAGAAACAAGGTGAGGATGTCCCCACTCGTTACTCCTGTCAACATTGAACTGCAAGTCCTAGATAATGTCGTAAAGCAGGAAAGGGAAATAAAAGGAATACAGATTGGGAAGGAAGAAATAAAACTTTGTGTACAGATGATTGTGTAGAAAATACCAGAGAATCCCCAAAAAAACTTTTGAAACTAATAAATGACTATAGTAAGCTTACAGGGTGCAAAGTCAATTGCTTCCCTATATAGTAGCAATAAATTATTGGATTTTAAAATTAAAAATGAACGCCATTTACATTAGCATGAAAGAAAGAAAAGGAAGAAAGAGAAGGAGGGAGGGTGGGCAGGAGGGAAGAAAAAGGAAAGGAAAAGAAAAAAAGAAAAGGAAATACTTGGCTGTAAATCTAACAAAATTTGCGAAAGGTCTATATGAGGAAAACTACCCAATGCTGATGATAAGAATGTAACAATAAATAAATGGAGAAATACTCTATGTGAATGGGAAGGAAGCCTCAATAATGTTAAAATGTTAGGTCTTTGCAACTTGGTCTATAGATTTGATGCAATCTCAATGAAAATCCCAGCAACTTATTTGCATATATCAATAAACTGATTCTAAATTTTATATGGGAAGGGAAAGGACTGAGAATAGCCCACTAATACTAAGGTAGGACAAAGGTAGTGAACTAACTCACCCCAATATTAAGCCTTACTATAAATCTACAGTAATCAAGACTGTGGCATTGGTAAAAGAACAGAAAAATAGATCAATGGGACAGAATGGAGAGGCCAAAAACAGAGCCACACAAATACAGTCCACTGATGTTTGACAAAGGAGCAAAGCAATTCAATGGAGAAAAGAGTGTCTTCTGAAAAGCTCATGCTGAATGACAGGACACCCACATGCAAAAAAAATGGATCTAAAATAAACTACATTTTTTCACAAAAATTAACAACGAATAGGTCATAGGCCTAAACATAAAATGCAAAACTATAAAACCTCCAGAAGATAGCATAGGAGAAAATCTGGGTAAGCTTGGGCTTGACTTTGTAGATACAACAAACACCAAAAGCACAATCCCTAAAAGAAAAGATTGACAACAAGATTGTTATTACAATCAAAAACTTCTGCTCCACGGAAGACACTGTGAAGAGAATGAAAAGACAAGCACAGAGTGGGGGGGAAAATCTCCACAAAACGCATATCCATTACCCGAAATACACAAAGAACTGTTAAAGCTCCACAACAAGGGAACAATCTAATTTTTAAGTGGCCAAAAATCTAAATAGACATCTCACTAAAATAGGCATACAGATGGGGAAGAAACATATGGAAACACGCTCAGCATCATATGTCATTAGGGAATTGCAACTCAAAACAAGATAGTGCTACAGACCAATTAGAATGGCTGAAATCCAAAACACTGACAGCAGCAGATGCTTACAAGGATGTGGCACCACAGAAACTCGCACTTCTTGCTGGTGGGAATGCAAAATGGTACAGCCGCTCGAAAGGACAATTTGGCAGTTTCTCGCAAAGCTCAACATAAGCTTGCCATATGATCCAGCCATCATTAGGCTCTGGATATTTACCCAAAGGAGTGAAAACTTATGTCCACAGAAAGACTGCACAAGAATATTTATGGCAGCCTTCAACTTGGAAGCAACAAGGATGTCCTTGCATAGGTGACTGAGCAAACAAAATGAGGTACATCCACCCAATGGAATACAACTCAGCCATAGGGAGAAGTGAGCTATCAAGCAATGAAGAGACATGGAGAAATCTTGCAGGCTAAGTGACAGAAACCAGTCTGAAAAGGCTGCATGCTGTACGAGTCGAACTTCATGACATTGTCACCATTGCTGCCATCATCATCATCATCATCATCATCATCATGTTTGTAGGCCCATACTGAGTTTAGAAGGCACTACCGCAGCAGTGATCTGATCTGATCCTCACAAGAATCCCACAGACCAGGCAGACAGAGGTCTTGATCCCAGTTCGCAGATGGGGAAGCTGTGATTTGGGAGATGGCCTTGGCCTGTGGTCCCACAGCTGGGAGCAAAATCACATCTTTCCACCAGATCTTCTATTATACCTCACTGCCTCCAGTCCAGCCTCCAAGGCCTTGGCTGGACCTCAGATAATGGTGGGGGTGGGGGGAGGTACTGGGGTATGTGACCATGGACTTGTCTAAGAGGTGGATTTGGGGGTTCTTGTTCTCTCTGGGTCCTGGATCAGCACTGCTCTCCCTCGATCTCTCCCTGTGGGGAACACTGACACAGCATGCAGAGACAGGGCAGCAGGATGCTCATTATTTATGCATTGAGAGCACATCAGCAGATTCTTCTACTCTGTTTGCCTGGAAGGGGTAGGTCAAGATGTGCCAACCTTGGCCCTAGCAGTCCTGGGGGCTGATGCGCTGGCCACGGACATGCCCACTAGCAGAAAGCAGAGAGAGGATTTTCTTAAGGTAGGAGAGTTCCCCTGAGCTATCCATAAATGGATACAGTGGAGATTTGCTAAGGAAATGTACAGAGGGGCGGGAAATGGGAAAGAGGAACGAGTCTCTTTCACTAGCCTCTGGTCACCATGGCAACGGTGTCACCTTAACAGAAGCACAGCTGATTATTTTATTTATTTTTTTTAAATATTTTTTATTTATTTCTAGGAGAGAGAGAGACAGCGTGAGCAGGGGCGGGTGTCAGAGAGAGAGGGAGATACAGACTCTGAAATAGGCTCCAGGCTCTGAGCTGGCAGTCAGCACAGAGCCCGACGCTGGGCTCGAAACCACGAACCGCGAGATCATGACCTAAGCGAAAGTCGGACGTTTAACCAACTAAGCCACTCAGGCGCCCCGAGCACAGCTGATTATTTTAAATCAGAGGGGTTTTGTTTGTATGTTTGTTGTTGTTTTTAATAAATATAAACGAACACTGGATTCCAGTCTCTTCCACAGATGGAATTCTGGAATATATGAATGGAAGGGTGAGTCTGCACCCAGCTCAATACCCAGGCATAGAGTCTTGGTGACCAATGTGCATCTGAGCCTGGAAACTCCTGAGTTAATCCCCTGACTCAGGACACACTTAAAAAAAATTATTTTTAATGTTTATTTTTGAGAGACAGAGACAGAGCATGAGAGGGGGAGGGGCAGAGATAAAGGGAGACACAGAATCCGAAGCAGGTTCCAGGCTCTGAGCTGTCAGCACAGTGCCCAATGTGGGGCTCGAACCCATTAACCATGAGATCATGACCTGAGCCCAAGTCAGACGCTTAACCAACTGAGCCACCCAGGTGCCCTGAACATAACTTTTTTTTTTTTAATACTTATTCGTTTTTTTCTGAGAGAGAAAGCATGAGTTGCGGAGGGTCAGAGAGGGAGGGGCAGGGATGGAGGACCCAAAGCTGGCTCTGAGCTGTTAGCAGCGAGCCCAATGCAGGGCTCGAACTCACAAACTGTGAGATCATGACCTGAGCCTAAGTCAGATGCTCAGCCGACTGAGCCAGCCAGGTGCCCAGAGCATACTTTTGAAAACAGTTGAGCATGTTGATGGGAACTGAAAGAGCCATACCTCGAAAGCTCACACAGGGAGGGACTGGGGGTGGGGTGGAGTTTCCAGGCTCAGATGCACATTGGTCCCCAAGACTCTATGCCTGGATATTGAGCTGGGTGCAGACTCACCCTTCCATTCATATATTACAGAATTCCATCTGTGGAAGAGACTGGAATCCAGTGTTCGTTTATATTTATTAAAAACAACAACAAACATACAAACAAAACCCCTCTGATTTAAAATAATCAGCTGTGCTCAGGGCGCCTGGGTGGCTTAGTCGGTTAAGCGTCCGACTTTCGCTTAGGTCATGATCTCGCGGTTCGTGGTTTCGAGCCCCGCGTCGGGCTCTGTGCTGACTGCCAGCTCAGAGCCTGGAGCCTCTTTCGGTCTGTGTCTCCCTCTCTCTCTGACCCTCCCCTGATCATGCTGTCTCTCTCTCTCTCCTAGAAATAAATAAAAAATTTAAAATAATAATAATAATCAGCTGTGCTTCTGTTAAGGTGACACCGTTGCCATGGTGACCAGAGGCTAGTGAAAGAGACTCGTTCCTCTTTCCCATTTCCCGCCCCTCTGGACTGGCCTTTCCAGAAGAATTAGTGGGGCTCGGCCACCCATGATGAGAGAGGGCAGACCTTACAGCTATGAACAAGGATGAAAAGAGGCAGCTGTGTAGACCTCTGGTAGGCTGAGTAACACCCCAAAAATGTCTACACCCTAAACCCTGGATTTATAAATATGTTACCTTGGCAAACAGCACTTTGCAACTAAGGCTCTTGAGATGGGGGATCATCCTAGGATATCCTGGTGACCCAAAACAATCAAGAGAGTCTTTATAAGAGGAAGGTGGGGGGATCAGAGTCAGAGAAGGTCATATGACAACAGAAGGAGAGGAAAATAAAAATAAAGAAATATGACAACGGGGGCAGGGGTCACACGCCGGGCAATGCTAGCAACTTCTAGTGGCTGGAAAAGGCAAGACGACGAATTCTCCCCCAGAGCGCTCAGAGGGAGTGCAGCCCTGTCATTCTGGGCTTGTGACCTCCGGAACTGTAAGAGAAGAAATGTGTGATGTTTTAAGCCACCCAGTTTGTGGTAATTTGTTACATCAGCATTAGGGGACTCATAGGGACTGGTTTTCAGTAATGGCATGAGCTTCTGTCACAGAAGCGAAGAGATCATCAGCAAACAAGGGTCCATCGGTGAATGATCAGCCTCTGAACCTCCGTGTGCCTGGCATCCGACAGCAAGGTGTGCCCCTTGGAATGAGTAAGGCTCTGCCAGATCAGGGAAAGGACACTTGGGCTCTGGCCCTCCGGCGAAACACGCAGTGTTCAGGAGCGCTGCGACATTGAGCCCTCCCTTCCTTTCCACTGAATGGCAGGGGGGAGGGCAGTTAGGGAAGGGGAACATGACCGTCAGGTTTTTAGAATGCTCCCCATGATCAGAAGTCTCAGGTTTGCCTCATCCGTGCAAAGAGCAGGGGAAGGAAGACAGAACAACGCAGGGAAGTGGCTGTGGTCAGTACTCACCAACAAATCTGATCAGCTATCTTCTTCGCAGTCAGGGTGGCCATTAAGTTTGGAAACAGTCGTATTCTTCTAGTGTGATGGGATTTTAAGCCGGCTATTATGCACATGCATGGATTCATAGGTACCTCCTATTTCCGGAATCCATTTTTCCGGATCACGTACATGTGTCTCTCTTAGCTCAGGCCATCTTCGTTTATTTTGGGTATGGTAACAACCCCCAACTGGTCCTCCACTCTTGCTGTCCTCACATCCATCCTCTCTATGTTTTCCAGAATGCTGATCTCACTCCGTCATCTCCTGGATAAAAACCTTCCCATGGCTTCCCGTTGCCCTTAGGATGAAAGTCAAAATCCTTCACTCCTCTAGACTAGAAGGTTCCCCAGGGCAGCGGTAATGGTTGATTCAGGTAGAACTCTCCAGCATGAGAACAGGGAAGGGCACTGCTAGACGCCTCCTGCATGCTAATAAGCTGTCTCACAGAAACCTCCAGGCCTCATCTTCTGTGACTTCACTTTGAGAGCACTCCAGCCATAGTAAATACTTCTGGTTCCTCGACAGATAGCTGTGTCCCATTTCCTGGGTCTCTGGGCCCCACTCCCTTGAGCCATAGCCTCCCACTTAAGCCTTGAGGAGTTAAACATCCTCATGTTCTCAGAGGCCTGCCCTAATCTCTAGGTTAAGATCTTAGAGTTTTGGAGCATCTGGGTAGCTCAGTCAGTTAATCGTCCGACTTCAGCTCAGGCTATGATCTCACAGTTTGTGAGTTTGAGCCCCACGTCAGGCTCTGCGCTGACAGCTAGCTCAGAGCCTGGAGCCTGTTTTGGATTCTGTGTCTCCCTCTCTCTCTGATCCTCCCCTGCTCATGTGGTCTCTCTCTCTCTCTCTCTCTCTCTCTGTATCTCTCAGAAATAAATAAAAACATGAAAAGAATTTTAAAAATAAAAAATTTTAAAAAAAGATCTCAGTTTTAAGTTCTTACAGTGCCTTGCCCTTCCTCTCCCATTACACTTTACTAACTACTCGTTTGTCACAGACTGTATGTTCAGTGACGGCTTCTCAGCCTTCACACTGTTGACATTCGGGGCCAGATAAGTCTTTGCTGTGGGGCTCCTCCTATGCCTTGCGGGATGTCGAGCAGCTTTCCTGTACCAGCCCCCTTCCGAGTCACCATGATCAAAACTGTCTGCAGATGTTGCCAGGGAGGCAAACATTGGGAGGCAAAATGGCCCCTGTTGAGAATTGCTCTATGAAAGTCAGGTCTGTAATTATCTAGTTCACTTAGGGATTCCTAATGTCTAGCAAAGTACCCGGGTCATAGCAGGCACTGCCAACTAGTTGAGTTATGAAAACGCATGGGTACCAGGCCTTTCTCGCCACTGAAAGTGATTTCATATGTCCTCCAGGCTGGCGCGCGTATGCATGCCCTGCCCCTCCAGGGTCCTTTCTGTCCCGGGAAGTTCTTTTAGAAGGCTTTCCCTGAGGTGCTAGGTAAACCTCGGAATCCAGAAGAGGATTATAGACATTCTACAGATCTTAAAAATCTGTCTCCCCCCAGTTATACCGTCGCCGAGAGATGGCTATTAAGGTGAGCTCTGAGCCCTATGCATTAAGGATTCAACATACTAAAAAGCCACTTGAAATCATGGAAGAGCTCAGCAGTCTGGAACTCAGTTCTACCATACAAAGCTCTGTGACCTTGGGCAATTCACTGAACCTCTCTGGGCCTCAGTTATTTTAGCTGTAAAATAAGGAGCTTGGCTTGGGAGATCAGTGGCTTTTTCTAACCATCTGGAAAGCTGTCCTTAAGAACACGACATTATGGAAACTACCACGGAATAATAGAACGCTTAAAAAATATCTTAGGAAAAGAAACAGAAAGAAGCAGTCCTCAAGCCCAGTTTCCACCCCCACCCCCCACCCCCACCTCCCACCCAGGATGCTCAGCTGTCCCCAGTGGGATGTGCACTGCTCTGACCTTGTATTACAGTGTCTACACCAGGTTAGTCCTGCAGCTGGATCAGGATCCCCTGTGTGGGATCGGGCAGCCACGCTGTGTTGTTCTCCTTCACACCTTCCTGACACACTTATTTGTGTTCCTCAGAGCTTGTCATGAGCTATAGTCACTACAGGCACCCACACATTGCCCACGCATAGGCGGAGTTCTGCACACTCACATAGTGACTCATTTCATCCTCCCACCAGCTCACAAGGTAGGGTCTGTTGTTATGTCTGCTTTACAGATGTGGAAACTGAGGCACAAAGCATTGAAGAAACTTAACCAACTTTCACAGCTGGTAGGTAGACAGGGCAGCACTCCAGCCCCGGCGGAAGGGCTCCAGCGTGCACCTATATGGTCTCAAGTAGCTGTTCAGCCAGTATCTGGTGACAAATTAATCAGCTGAAGGAATCAATCTGTCAGTAGAGGACTTTAGGCCTCAGGACAGGCCCCAAACTCTGGACAGAGCCAGGGAAAACACACTGGAGGAAAAGCACCTGGGGAAAGTGCTGGCCACCCCAAGATGCATGTTTTTAAATAGGAAATAGGACACCTGTAATTCACAGGTTCCCGCCCGCACACCTGGTACTTCCCCTTACCAAGGTGATATAAGCAGCCAAGCACAAACACCCTGGCCTCAGTGAAACCAGCACGGCCCCGACTGAACCCCCAAACCCATCTCTCCCACAGCTTCATTCATGCTCGGATTCAGGAGAAGCCCCAAGTATTCACTTCTGAGATTTAAAGGAGACAAGTAAAGAGAAAGCCTTCCTGGCTGGGTGTCCAGGGATTTTTCCCCCCAAATGGACCACATGTAATGACCCACATCAGTTATTCACCATGTGTGAAGGGGCAGCCCAGAGGCCACAATGTGGCCCAGCTGCACCGTTCACCAGCTGGGGAATTTGATTTTATTGCTTGATTGAAGTTTATTTATTTTGAGAGAGAGAGCATGCATGTTCACGTGCATGGGCACGAGAGCTGGGTAGGGGCTGAATGAGAGAGAGAGAGAGAGAGAATCCCAAGCAGGGTCTGTGTTGTCAGTGTGGAGCCTGACATGGGGCTCAATCCAATGAACCGTGAGATTATGACCTGAGCCAAGATCTACAGTTAGATGCTTAACCAAAGAAGCCAGCCAGGCGCCCCAGCTGTGGAATTTATATTCTGAGGCTCGGCATGTGTGGCATCACACTAGTGATGGTACCATCAACCTCAGAGAGCTTGAGAGGGTGAAGTGTATGCGAGGTGGTGAAGTGGGTGTGGTCGAGATGGTTCACCTGGTCTGCCCTGGTCCCGCCCTGGCCCTGTCGTGGAGACTCCAGCTGCTGGTCGGTGCCTGCAACTGTCAGTCCATCACGTCAGGGGCTCTTCCTGAATGATGCCTGAAAGGGCTCTTTTAATTCAAGATGTCCTCAGAACTGCAAAAGGACCGATGGAGCAGAAACAGCCCTGTATTGTGGAGTTACCGTGGCCTCGTTTGCGAAATCTGGGTTGGCGATCACGTGGCGGCTCAGAGCCCGGGCCCCGGGGGTCAGGCAGGCCTGGGCTGAGTATCATCTCTGCCATCACATCTCTTCAGGCAAATGACCAACCTGCCTAGGTCACAGTTTCCTGTCCTCTACAATACGAATGCTGATAGTGACCACTTCTCAGGGCTTCTGTGAGCATTACACGTGACAGTGTTGGTGTAGTTCTTAGCTGGGTCAGCATCCCCGGTCATCGCTGGAATGTACAGCCATCTGCACACAGTGCACAAGCAGCAGAGGCCAAATTCCAATCTTTCAAAACGAGCCTCCCCTGGTGAGGTAAGCGGCTCAGGGTATGCACATCCACCCTGTCTCTGGGTCCCTCGTCAGGCCAGATCCCATCCTCAAACGTGCCCGTCCACAGCAGAGAGGACTTTCTTGAATCACGGTGGGCCGGTGGCGGCAGATAGTTGGAGTCTCCGGACACTCAAAGCTTTGCTGTCTTTGCTGTGCTCAAGTTAACAATCGCACACACTTCCATTGCTCTGGCCCGTTCTGTTCCCGTTTGCAAGTGTGCAGTCATGCATTAAAAGGCAATGTCGGAGGGGCGCCTGAGTGGATGAGTCGGTTAAGCGTCCTACTTTCGATTCCCACTCAGGTCATGATCTTACGGTAGTGAGACTGCGCCCTGCATCAGGCTCTGTGCTGAGTGAGGAAGGTGCCTGGGATTCCCTCTCTCTCTCTCTCTCTCTCTCTCTCTGCCTCTCCTCTGCTAGTTCTCCCTTTATTTCTCTCAAAATAAATAAACATTACAAAATAAATAATTAAAAGGCAATGTCGGAGATGCCTTTAATCACCCTAGTGCCTTGCCAAATGCCTGGATCAAAAGACGTGCTCCATAAATATTTACTGAGCAAATGAATAATACCCCTGAAAACTACCTCCTACAAAATGCTTACAAATACCCACACCAAGTGTCTGCTGCAGCTATAGTGGGGGAAGTTTCCTAGACTTCTTGGCACTGCCTGGTTTCTCAGGAGACTTTTTTCTTCCCTGAGCATCAAATGTACTTAAATGCAGCAGCTGGAGCTAAAAAGGACTTATTCTGTTTCAATAAAATGTAGCTCTGTCCTCATTTTTCAGTTTAACTGTTTCATCTTCAGTATGAGGGGATTTCAAATGTACTTTGAAAACTGGGAAGACCTATGAAAGCATAATTGCTACTGTTTCATGTAACAAACTAATAGAGGTTTAAAGCAAGAGGAGCCTGGGTCCCTCTCTAGTCCCAATTTTCCAAAGATATAACAATTTTTTACACGGGTTCAGTGTAGCAAAGTTGTGTTTGAAAGAAACAAAGAAAGAGAAACACAAGATCAAGAATTCTTTTCAGTGATTCACTGAACAGTAGTTTGATTGCTGGGAGTCTCTTATTCCTTCAGGCCGCAGACCTCAGTCCCGTTAGTGAACCAGTAAGCCCAAGTGCTCCGGGGCTGGGGCTCCTCATTTGCTCCAGCTGAAGCAAGTATTTAGAAACAACAAAGCACAGGGGTGACTGGGTGGCTCAGTCTGTTGAGTGGCAACTCTTGATTTTGGCTTAGGTTGTGATCTCAGGGCTTCGTGAGATTGAGCCCCTGAATTGGGCTCTGCACTAACAGCATGGAGACTGCTTGCGATTTTCTCCCTCTTTCTCTGCCCCCCACCACTCTCTCTCTCTGTCTTAAATAAATATTTTTAAAAAAGAATATACAAAGCACATCTCACCCATCTCCCTGATGCTCATCATCTATCATACAATGGCCACAGGGATCCTGAACCAGATCCAGTCGTGACTCCTGGGACACCACTCTTCTGGTTTTCCTTCTTCCATTTTGATTTTCCTTCTCTGTCGCCATCGAAGGCTCACCTCTGTCACTAGTCCTTTCCTTCTGTGGAGTTCAGCGGGCCTTCAGCCTAAGCCCTTCCCAGTACTTCTTCTGTGTGCTCTCCTCCAGTACTTTCAAGCATACCTAGAAGCTTAATTCCCACCTACAAGCAGATGCCCCAGTTATTTCTATCTTCAGTTGAGATATTTCCTCTGACCTCTACAAACACTCATTCAATTGCTAGCCTGAGGCCTTCACTTAAATATTTCCATGGCGTCTCAACCTCCATGTATTCAACATGAACTCATGATACTTTATTTCTTTTCAGTGTTCCCTATTTTAGCCAATGACCCTGCCAATTGTCCGACTGCACGAGCCAGACCCAACTGTCACTTCCAGCACCGTCTTCTCCCTCCAGCCCCATGTCTGACCATCACCAAGCTTCCTCTCCTTCTCCATCACTACTGCTCTGGAGCAAATGTCCACGATCTGTCTCTTAGGCAATTACAACAGCCTTTCAGCAGATTTCTGTGGACCCTTCGGTTCTTCTTCCAAATCCATTTTTCCTCCTGAATTGCAGATCTGATCAGGTGACCCACTCTCAACAACTATTAAAAAAAATCTTTTCCCAGGACTCCTTGAAGATAAAGATCACCTGGAAAATCTTTTAAAACAGTTTCTAGGAACCCAATACAGATTTATGGAATTAGGATTTCCAGGATAGATGCCTAGTAATCTGTTTACTAAATAACCACCCCAGTAATTCTCACTGTCAAGCAAGTTTGAAGCTCTAAAATCGCCCATGTGACCTGCAGTGTGTCTGCAGCCCTGTGTCCTGCCTGCTTTTTGGGTCTTACTTTCCCTACACATCCCTTTCCCCTGAGCTCAAGCCTTCCTTGCCTTCTCTCTTTTATTCAATGCAACATGCTGTCTTGTACTCCATGGCCTTTGAGGATGGCGTATTCTACCAGAGCTCTGTGGATCTCCGATACAGATAACCCACAGCTTAGACTTCTCACTAAATCTCTTTGGGCTGTGATAACAAAATATCATGGCCTGGGTGATTTATTTCTGTTCTGGAGGCTAAGAAGTCCAAGTCCAGCTGCTGGCAGATTCAGCGTCTGGTGAGGCCCAAATTTCTGGTCTCTAGATAGCACCTTCTTTCTGTGTTCTCACACAGTGGAACAGGCAAAGAAACCGTCTAAGGTCTCTTTTTTAAGAGGCACTAATCCCAATCATGAGACTTTCATCTTCATGACCTAATTTACTTCCCTAATTCACTAAATCAGGCCCTGCCTCCTAATACCATCACTTTAGGATGTTTCAGTATAGGAGTCGGTGGGAAACACAAACATTCAGAGCATAGCACTCCCCCAGTCTTTTATCAGATCAGTTACCCCCAAAGACTGTAAGCTCACTGTTGGAGGGACGCAGATAGGGTTTCATTGACAACCAAACAATACAACATCCCACATTTATCTTAACTGTCCTTTCCAAGAAAACAGGATCCCCAAGTTATTTTCTTGTTGATTGGTCTCGTAAAGCCAATTCACGTTGCACCAGTCACCATGCTGCTTTATTTATTTGTTTGTTTGTTTGCTTATTGTTTATTTTTGAGAGAGAAAAACAGAGAGAGACAGGTATGAGTAGGGGATGGGCAGAGAGAGAGGGAGACACAGAATCTGAAGCAGGCTCCAGGCTCCGAGCTGTCAGCACAGAGCCCGACATGTGGCTTGAACCCACAAACCACGAGATCATGACCTGAGCCAAAGTCAGATGTTTAATTGACTGAGCCACCCAGGCATCTCAATGCTGTTTTATTTAAATTTAGCCCGAACACCATAGCAATGCCATCCTGCTTCTTTCCTTCTTTGGAGAATGATCGTGTCAATGCTTTTAGCTCTCCCTTGCTTGAGCAAAAAATAAACTCAGTGTTGTTTTCCCAATTTTAACAGTTTGAATATGCTTCCCACTTCCCACCTCGCCTCCAAAGGCTCCTCCTGTGGCTTTGACTAGTGTCTCCCAACTCACCCTTCTCCCCAGCATGCAGCCAGTTCCCCAGAGAAGTATCCCAGAGCCCCTGAAAGCCCCCCTTGTTCCCGGTGAGCTTCTCCATGGGATTTTTACACTCCTTTGGAGGGTTATTTAAAAGCTGTCTTGTCCTGGACCGTAAGGTCCAGGAGGCAGAGTTCTTCTTATTCTCACTCCCTACTGCGGGTCCAGCACCAGGCCAGGCAAACCCCCCACAGGTGAGGAAGCTCCATATTCCTTGAATGAATGAGTGAATGAATGAATGAAACTCTTCCTTTGTTTTAGAATATCCAGTGATTCACCATTGCCTGTGGATAAAGGATGAACCCCTTCCTACTCCAAAATGGGCATAAAGACATCCGTGATGCTGCTTCAGACAACTCACAGCCTGGCCTCCTCCATTCATGCCCCAGTGCACCCATTACTATTCTCTTCTCCTTCCCTTCTCGTTTCCACTCTCCATCGTTTCATACGACTCATTCATGACTCTGAGGAAATACAGAGGAGCATGTTAAAACCCACACTCTAGGGGAAGCAATAAGGGAAATCTCAACGCCAAGGAAATCATACAAAATGAATGACCCAATTCATTCAAAAAAATAAGCTGCAGGAATGGGGGGTGGTCGGTGGGTGAGGGGAGAAGGGATGGGGAGGCAACATGTCGATTAAGAGACTTAAAAACACTGAGCACTGAGTGTTATGTGGAAACCAATTTGACAATAAACTATTTGTAAAAAAAAAAAAAGAGAGACTTAAAAACACATCAGTTGGTCACAGTGAGTACCTCTTGCTAGGACCCCAGTTCAAACCACTGTAAGGAATAAACATTGATTACATTTCTGAGACAAATGGAAGTGTGAACACTTCCCTTGTGGTATCAGGAAACCACAAAGTTTCTTTAGGTGATATTAGTATTGTGATTGTAGTTTTTAAAAAAAACTTTGTCTTTTAGGGAGACATCCTGAAATATTTATGGATTAAATGACATCGTGTCTGGAGGTTGCTTCAAGACGGTTCGAAAAGAGGGAAATCGATGAGGGTGTGGAGGAAGGGATGAAGGCAGAGCAAGCTGGGTTTGGTCCAAGCGTGCAAGGGCAGACGTGGCCAGGCCTTCCTTCCTCAGGCTTGGGAGGCCTCCACCTCCTTCTTCAGAGGGAGCCCCAGGCCAGTCCACCCTCCATGTAGAGGGGATACGCCCACCCCACCCCTGCCAGCATGACCCCGCCTCCCTCCCTCTGAGCCCCACCTAAACTCACCTCTCAACCTGCCTGCCGACCCAGAGACAAAAGCAGACATTCTCCAGCTCATCTGTAAGCACATCTTCATGGTTCTTAGGACAAAGTCCAGACCCACTGGCGTGGCCCACAGAACCCCTTCCTACTTTCCCCTCACCTGACTCTGCCTGCTTCTGTGCCTGGAACCTGAGTCCTCCGAGCTCTCCTGGGGGTTCTTCCTCCTCCTGTCTCCACTCCATACCCATCCCTCTGAGTCTCAGTTTAGGTGTTATCTATAAGGAAGCCTCTGTCGAAGGCAGACTGGGTGCTGGGTGACCCAGATCCCCCTTCAAGGAAGGTCTTGCCACTGGTCACAGTGATGCACCTGAAGGAAGCATCGGCCATCAGCTCTTGGCAGCCTCCATGTCCGGTGGCTGAGCAAGGTAGACGCAGGGGAAGGCCCAGCAGTGTCCGCTGACCAGCGTCCTGTGACAGGCAGTCTTCTGACCAGAGTCCCATTGCATGGCCTCGGCCCCATCCTGCCTCTCCCGTCTCCTTTACACAAGTGTTACCCCACTAAACATCTTGCACCCCAAACTCCATCTTCTGACCGAGAACCCAACTTGCCATCCTGTCTTATTGAAACTGCTTAGAAGCATATAAAGTCGAACAAAAATAGAAATGGCTGCACTAATGCTTCCACGAGCTTTGGTTTTAGACAAGGTAACCTTTTCCCTCTCTTCCTCAAACCTCCCCTCCTCCCCAAACCTCCTCCCTTCCTAGCCTTTTGCTTCAGGAACCTGGTACACGTGGAAAATGACTAGGCAGGCTGGCGTTAGGTACACAGTTCCTGCTGAAACCGGCTGGATGCTGTAAAACGTCCGGAGTCCCTCCTCCCAGAAGGCTTGCAGTTTTTGAAGACCTTTGCCTGCTGCAGCCTCCTTTTGCTGGCAAAGCGGTCAAGCTAGTGTTGTTCGTCCTCATCCCAAACTCTGCCTTCGTGTTATATTTTGGCTCCGAAGCACAGAGGTCGGTTTTCCATATCTTACCCCGCACCTCCTTCTGCCCCAATCTGGGTAAATGCCTCTTGTGGTTCATTGGAGAACGACTCTTCTCATTCCTTTATGTCACCCCCACTTCCCGCCCCTGCACTGTAACTGTTTCAAGAGTCCGTATCCCACCTGAACCGGAAGTCCGTGAGGCAGGCTCACCTTGGCGCGCTCGGGACCCAGGACAGTTCCCCGTGAGCGGGAAGCTGGAGACCAGTATCAGAGTCGCACTGTTCATGGCATTCATGAAGAATCTTGAGATCCTCCAACGGTTGGTCTCCGCGGTCATTGTTAATGAAATGAAAGCATCAACGTTTCAAAGCCACAGGAAGACTTTGGAGAGGAAGCAGCACTTCTCCAAAGAGGTGGATCATTCAGAGAACCTTTTGCTAAAATGAGGTCTGCGGTGGGTGTAGCTATTCTTTGGGGCTATTAATAAATAAGTTTGTCGCCTAGAAAAGACATCTGGGAACATTATCCTACAGATATGTTGAAAGGAAAGTTTTTAAAATACTCATAGAAAGCTGAACAGTGACTGGAAACAGACATTCCCTGGGGAACGGAAGGCCTGGGGACTATATATATATATATATAGTAAGCCTTCTGGCACTTTCTTTAATAGCCAAGGGGCTCTCTGGGGACGTTTTAGACCCATTTTCCCTAAGTAATTTGCAGCCAGAAAGAGGCTGCCCAGATTCTCTTCCTTAGTAGCTGTGAGAGAATAAGGGCACCCTCCTCTCTCTCCTAGGCCACCCCTCCCCTACAAGAACATCTGCCAGATCTCTATAGCACCAAATTAGTAATAATAATACCCGACATTTCCTCAGTGCTCCATGGGTGCCAGGCCTGTACTGGGAACTCGCTGTGGGTTGTCTGGGTAAACAGGTTGCTAGTTGCCAGCAGCACCCGCGAGGGACTAATGTCATCCCCAGACAGATGCAGAAGCTGAAACTCAGAGGTCGGGTTGTCCAAAGCTTGTATGAACATTGAAATCGAGGAAGGTGTGCAGCCAGGTACGTGTGACGTCATAGCGCGTCCTTGTCTTATCTGTGTCACATGGGCTGCTCTCAGGGGCGGGACAAGACGGAGGGGAAGGGGGGCGTGCAGCGGAGTGGGGATGAGGCAGCCGCTGCCCTGGGCCTACGCTCTGCTGTGTCAGCAGAGCCCCAGTGTATAGAGGTCTTGGAGGCCTGCCTCCTAGGGTTTTCCGAAATATGCTAAATGCATTAAAATTCTGGGACCGATTCCAGTGTGCGTGGGTGTTAGTTTGCACATACCACCCAGCCATTCTCAGGACACCAGCTGGGCGTCCTACAGTGTCGCTCAATTCTGTCGCTATCTACCCAGAGAGAGCATCAGACTCCAGTTTGGGGGTTTGGTCCTACAGGACCATGCCCTTCCCCCCTTCAGATGCCAGGGCCTCACTTTGTGCTTCTGAGCAACTGGCTACAGCTTGGAGGTTCTGATGACCCCCTCCTAGGGTGTGTTTAATTTGCTAGAACAGATTTCAGATGCCGGTTGCTTGTCCAGGTTCTAAATCAGAGGTTCTCACGACTTTTTCCTTGGGTTCGAGTAATTTGCTGGAACAGCTCACTCACAAAACTCAGGCAACCTTTTACTCACTGGATTACCACTTTACTAGAAAGGGTATTAGAGAATTCCAATCAATGGCTAGATGAAGAGGGGAGCCTGGGTGGTCAGTTAGTTAAGTGTCTGACTCCTTATTTTTTAATACAAAATTTTAATGTTTATTTATTATTGAGACAGAGAGAAACACAGCATGAGTGGGGAAGGGGCAGAGAGAGAGGGAGACACAGAATCTGAAACAGGCTCTAGGCTCTGAGCTGTCAGCACAGAGCCCGACCCAGGAATCGAGCCCATGAATCGTGAGATCATGACCTGAGCCGAAGTCAGATGCTGAACTAACTGAGCCACCCAGGCGCCCCAAGTGTCCAACTCTTGATCTGAGGGTTCATGAGTTTAAGCATGGAGTCGGGCTCTGAGCTGGTAACATGGATCTTGCTTGGGATTCTGTCTTTCCCTCTCTGTGTCCCTCCCTCTTTCATACTCTCTCTCTCAGAATAAATAGATCAACTGAAAAAAAATAGCTAGATGAAGAGATTCTTAAGGCGAAGTCCTCAATAAGGGAGCTCTGTCCTCATGGAGTTTACTTGGAGATGTTCTCGTTCCCAGTCTGGAAGCTCTCCAAACCTCCTCCTTTGGGTTTTTATGGAGGCTTGATTACTTGATGAGCCAGTTTCCAGCCCCTCGTCAATCCCCAGAGGTCAAGGGGGTGGGACTGAAAGTTCCAATAGTCTACTCACACTGGTTCTCCTGACAACTAGCCCCCATCCTTAGGGGCTGTCCAGAAGTCACCTCATTAATATAAACCCAGGTGTGGTGAAAAGGGATTTGCTAGCAATAACAAGACACCCATTTTATCTCTACGGCTCTGTTTTCAGGAACTGGGGACGAGAGACCAAATATTGAAACCAAAGATGCTTCCATTGCTCTTATCACTTAGGCAATTTCAAGGATTTGGGGAGCTGTGAGCCAGGGACAGTGGATGAGGACCAAATGACGTGAGAAATACATTTTGGTCATCTGAGGGACCAAACAGGTATTTCCTATAAACTGCAATATCGCACGCATCTTCTGGGAGTTAGAGCAGTTGGGGAAGAGCAGCAGAGAGCTGACGTGATGTAATGGAAGAGAGCATGGACTCTGGCATTACACCTGGTTCAAATCCCAGGGTGGCTAGTTCCTGGCCCTGTGCCTCCGGCCTTGCCTCATTTTCTCATTTGTAAATGGGGAAGGGGATGGTTTTGTACCTAACACATAGGACTGAGAGGTTTAAATCGATTAGTAACTCATGTACAGTACATCATAAATGTGGTTCCCTACTCATCAGCACATCCCCTCTCCACAGCCCCAGGGAAAATTCACAGTGAGTGACCAATGGAGACTTGGACAAACCTCAGGGCGTCTGGGAGACATACTACTATGTTCACCTCCTTTTTGCCTTCCAGACATCAGAAGACGACAGCAAGGCCTCAGTTATGTCTTCTTTGGTTGCTATGACTGTATAAAGGGTCGGAGGTTGGACAGGTGCCCAAGCAAGCATGGGCTAGCCGAGTTTCCAAGTCAGGATCCTGGAGAGAATGGTGGCCATTCCCACAGTGGGCCACTAGAGGGCGCCGCTATCAGAGCCTCAACCTTGAGGGCACCCGGTTAGTTCCTCTAGTTACCTGTGTTTTCAAGGTGGAACAGGTGGCCAACTTCTCGGTGATAGATACCTGCATGTCACATCCAGGCAGAGTATCTTTCCAAAATAATTTTTCCTGAGGTCCGAATGCACTGACCAGTTTCAATGTTTTGACCTAGTTATTTCCCAAGAATCTGTAAGGCTTACTTACTAATCATTTTGTGAAAGTGGCTTGACTAAGAGAAGGGCTAGGAGAGTGATGAGAAGGGACGCAGGGTGGGATGGGGTAAGGTTCACTGGAAAGGGAGGGGCAGAGGAAACTGAAGACAGGCCCCAGCGCCAGTCCAACTCTTCCTCCGCTGTGATGAGAAAAGGATTTACTTATGTCTGGGCAGGGGACGGGAAGGGAGGGGGTTCATGTCCTTCAGGACAAGGCCCCCCTCCTGTCTCTGATTTTCAGTATTTCCATCTTATCCCAAGAAGAAAAGCCCTCCCCCTGGGTCTGAAGCAATAGCTCTTTCCTATTTCCCTGTTGAAACCTGTGAGCAAGTTGGACGGGGAAACAACACAGCCTCCATTGTATTGGAATCTGAGCTTCAGAGAGCCCAGTGATCTTCTCAAGATCATTCAGCTAGTAATGGACAGAATCAGTGTAGACCTAGGTCTGTGTGACTCAGCCTGAGCAGTATGGTTGCACAGGTTGTGCACTATCCAATTGTAGGAAGGGACATGCAGTTAGGGGTCTCCCTAGATGTGTAGATGTATAATCATAGTTTTCCAAAAAATGGCAATCAAGCATCTTGAGAGAAGGTACCCTTTTTTTCTAATTTGTCAAAGTTACTTGAGCCCTCAGAAGCCCTAGCATGGCTTCAATCCTTCTTCTATTTATAAGGAAGTTGAGCCAATGGGCTATTTCTGAAGTCTGGAAGATCACCTTGAGGGCTGGCCCCGCTCAGCTGGCCTCCTCATGCACTTTTGCTCAGGCTAATTCCAAAGTCTACTGAGAACCTTCTTAATCCCAGTCAGGACTTTGGGTAGGGATAGAGACTGGACGTCAGAGGAAGATGCCCTTTGGTGAAGAAAGAATTTGTTAATAATAATAATAATAATAATAGAAAATAATCCATTCTCTATTGACCAGGAAAGGAACAGAAGCACCAATAGGGTAATAAGGAACATCAATCCTGGCACCAGACTGTGGCCCAAATCCGGGCTCCACCACTTACTAGCTGTCTGGCAGGCAGTAAGATGCTTAACGTCTCTGCGCCTCAGTTTCCTCCTCTGCAAATGGTGGGTGAGGAGAGGTTGCTCTTTTTCAAAGATTATTGTGAGTACGAAATGAAATAAAGCATGTAGAGAGGGCTTGGCACGGTGCCAGGCACAGTCAGGCTTCCGCAGATTTCCGCCAACATCATTGCTATTGGAGGTCAGGTCAGCAGTCAGAGATGAGGACCCAGGGAGTGGGGATGGGGGTGTGGAAGTCACGGACCTAGAGCCGAGAAACGCTCTGCAGTCCTGATCGCAGCCCGAGGAGACTGGGCGGCTGGGGAAAGCAAGCCTCATTCTACCCATGCCCATCCAGACATCCCACCCCCAATTCTTAATAGGCAGGGTGTTGCCAGAGATGAGCCCTCCTGGGTGCTGAGCACCCCTGCCCTGTCCTACTAAGTATGCCAAGAATGCAAGGGCCTGACTGCTGCTTGCCCAGACCATGTTTTCCGGGTTGTGTTTGCAGCAAACCGGCACCTGAGAGGGATGAGGTAGTGCCTCCCTCCGCATGGAGGACAAGCATGCCCTCGGCTCTCTATACAAGCAGCAGCTTCCTCAAGGTTAGTGAGCCTCAGCTTTGATGCAAACCCACTTTCAAGGACAGCATCGATCTGTGTGACTTGGGGCCAGAGGAGACTGATGCCGACGTGATGCTCACACTGCTTTGTGCACCACAAATAACCACGTCCTTTCTCTCTGACCCAGCACTGTCATGGCTTCTGTCAGGATCCACGAAACAGTATCAGGCCAGCTTATTATCTCAGAAGTAGAGTAAAATCCCAAACCCAGAAGGGCCTTGGGGAGCCTTCTGCTTGGAAGAAAGGCCTGAGGGGGAGAGGAGGGTTGTCATTTAGATATTTTAATTTTTTTTAACATTTTTATTTATTTTTGAGAGACAGAGCACAAGCAGGGAAGGGGCAGAGAGATAATGAGACACAATCCAAAGCAGGCTCCAGGCTCCAAGCTGTCAGCTCAAAGCCCAACGTGGGGCTCGAACTCACAAACCATGAGATCATGACCTGAGCCCAAGTCGGAAGCTTAGCCAACTGAGTCACCCAGGTGCCCCTAGATATTTTTATTTTTTAAGCTGCCTCTGATTCTCAAACACCTTAGGGGCAGAGTAAGCGGAAAGGAACATGCCAAAATTCATCAGTGCGTCTGCCCCTCCCCACAGAAGTCCACTTTGGTGCCAGCACAGCCTTGGATGGGGCTTTCGGAGGTAGGCGGGCAGGTGAGTTTGCCCTGGCCTCGGGGAGGCAGTGGGGAGGAGCACAAGCTTTACTGATACGCAGTGTTCAGCCTCTCTAACAGCCAGCAATGGGGCTGAGGCTGAGTGGTGTGAGTTTCAAGGGGTTTGAAAATTATCGCAGGTAGCAAATCTTCAGCATCAGTAAAGATGAAGGCAGGGATTTGAAATCACAACTATCAGGGCTCTCCTGTTTTTCTTTTAGTAACTATTCTGTGAGTGAGTGAGTGAGTGAGTGTGTGTGTGTGTGTGTGTGTGTGTGTGTGTGTGATTTGCTGTGAGCTACCTGGAATCCTTGTGGGAAAGATGAAAGATAAAAAACAAGCTGACCAACAAACGTCAGAAAGACAAAAAAACCCCACGTTCAGATCTCCTGAGCAATGCTGGTGAAGTTCAAAGGAGGTGAGAAAAGGGATTGCCACAGATTTTCAGAACATGAAATTGACCTGCTCTTTGAAAGCTATGCGTAAACACAAGTTCTGTAAAACTCCCACTTGAAATGCACGGTGGGAAGTAAGGGATGTCTTTGTCATGGTGCTCCTGAGACGGACACGGCCTCCCATCAGAAAGGCTGTGGTTTATTTATTTTTAAAATTTTTTGATGTTTATTTATTTTTGAGAGAGAGAAAGACAGAGCACAAGGGGGGAGGGGCAGAGAGAAAGGGAGACACAGAATCTGAAGCAGACTCCAGGCTCTGAGCTGTCAGCACAGAGCCTGATGGGAGGCTTGAGCCCATGAACTGTGAGATCCTAACCTGAGCCAAAGTTGGCTGTTTAACCGACTGAGCCACCCAGGCGTCCTGGAGGGCTGTGGTTTAAAGCCAGGCCTACTGTAGCCTTTAATGTTGATTTTTGGTTTTCAAAAAGGAAAGGAAAGGAGCAAAAAGCGAATTTAGCTCTAAGAAAGCCTGCGGCGTTGATAACATGGGAAGAGGGGAGGGGCATTTTCACACTCAGCAGGTCTTAACCCAAGGGGGGTCCACGGTGACAACACACAAGGGTCTGGTTTTGAAGTGTTTGGAAGGGAGGTTCTACAGAAGGCTGAGGGGGTGAGGCCATGATTGTATTCTCTAAACGTCCTCAGTGAGGGGTGTGGGAGGCGAGATGCTGCAGCTGGTCCAACCCCCTCCCAAGCCAGCATCACTCAGGGCTCCGAGTGATGACTCACTCAGGTGACCAGACCGGCCCTCCAGCTCGGGCAGGAGGATAGAGGTTTAGCTCACAGAACCAAATCACTGGAAGGAGAGCCCCTGGGTGGGGGGCCGTGAGCAGGAGCTCAGCTGGGATGCTCCCAGTGGCTGGTCCCTCTCCACCCTCTCTCAGCCCTTCTCCACGGCGCCGGGCGCCTGTCCTCCAGAGCCCAGCTCCACCTCCAGAGAACGGGTGCGGAGGGGATGCAGATGGCCAGGGAGGACATCGTCACGGAACGGCCCCGCCCCGATGTCTGTGTCATCTGAGGTGAGCAGGAACTTAGCCTGGGTCAGTGGCCGCAGACGCAGGTATGGCCTGAGCAAGGCAGCCCCACCAGGCCCCGGGGCTAGAGTCCCGGAAGAAGAGGGCGTGCTGAGCACTCCAGGCAGTGGACGCCCCCCGCTGTGTGTAAACCAAAGGGAAGCGCCACCCTGGAGCTCTGGCGTCTTGGCTCCCTACTCCGTCTTCCAAACGTACCTGTGTACTCCCTCTGGGAAGTCCCAGGCATCCCTTCATTCTGGCCTCAGGGCTGATTCCTTATAGTCACTTGCCCGTGGTCAGAGAAGCTTCTCCAAGTAGCTTTATCAGCAGCAGGATGATAAAGGCACTTCTCCCAGGAGATGGGAGATGAGAGGCTCTGGACAGGGCCCAAGCGGGTAAAAAAAAAATGGGTCTAATTTTAAGTCTAAGGCAGGTCTCTCCTATTTGGTGGCTCCCTTTCTTTCTCCTCGAAGCGGAAGTGGGGTTGGCCGGGCAGGTGGTAAGATGCTGACGACTGCGGTGGCCCCTTCTTCCTCGCTTGCAGCTCCTTTTCCAACCCAGGGTGCCTATGCCTACATCCGGGGCCCCCAGCATCCCTGGGACACAGCCATGTGGGCTCCGACTCAGGTCATCGGTGGCAGGAACCTTGGGTTTGGGGCCAGCATCCATGAAGCTGCCCCGTGTCTGCACCCTCACCTCACTCCCCATTTTATTAGTTGGCTTCTCCCTTGTGAGTGGCTGGGCAGATTAACCCACCTCCACCCCCACAAGGCAAGTGTACACAAGTTGCTCTTGTCGCCGGGCAGAAAATGATGCAGATCCCCGGACCGTGAGATCTCCCGGTGCACTAGTCAAAGGCATGGAGCCGCTGGCACCAGCCTCCTGGCGAGTAACAGCAGCTGACATCCATCAGGTGCTTCCTCTGCGCCAAGGTCGGCATGGAAATTGGCCGGGCCTGTCTGACACTGCTGCCGAGAAGCACGTGTTATAGAGGAGGACACTGAGGCACTGAACGGTTGAGTGACTGGCTCAAGCCCACACAGCTAGTGAGTAGGGCTGGTTCCAGCTCGGCCCGTCTGAGGGGGCCTTCCTAACTGCCCCGTGGCCGGTGCTGCCCCTGAGAGCCAGGGCCATAAATTCATCAGTTCTGTTATCATGAGGGATGGGGAAAGGACCCACAGCAGGGAAGTGGGGGCCTAGGGATGAGGTCCCCTCTGTGACGCTATTCAATTCCTTGAATTCTTTATTCAATTAATAATAATACCTGTCTTATAGGGTTACTGTGACATTAACATAGTGCACGTAAAGTGCATCTCACAGAGCCTGGCCCTCGTCAAGTGCCAGCTGATAGCTCTGACTGTCTGGTATTTGCAGCGACTGCCACAGGAAATGCTGGTCACCTGTCACCTGTGATGCAGATATAGGGTCTTCAAGATCTTCAAGATACAGCTAGTCTTCAAGATCTGTTCATCTTCAAGATCTGGTCTTTAAGATCTGTTGATTCAGCCTCCGACTCAGCTCACAAATAGCCCTCCCTTTTTAGTGATGACAACATTCTGGGGCAGAATAATGACCTTTGAATTAGTCTGTGTTTGTGCTTTCCTTCCTACGGCTGAGGCGGCAGCAGGCAGAGGGGAAGACATCTAGGGACCATCGGTCTTGTACACAGAATCCAGCCCCATTGCTGCTGGGGGTGTGATTTTAGGCAGACCACTTAACCTCTCCACGCCTCCTGTGATTTCCTGTCTGTGAACTGGACAGGATTAACACCTACCTCTTGAGGTGCCTGGGTGGCTCAGCCAGTTAATCATCTGACTCTTGATTTTGGCTCAGGTCATGATCTCATGGTTCATGGGATCGAGGTCTGCATGGGATCTGTGCTGACAGCACAGAGCCTGCTTGGGATTCTCTTCCTCTCCCTCTCTCTCTCTCAAAATAAATAAATAAAATTAAAAAAAAAAAACCTGCCTCTTAGGTAGAGGGGAGAATAAAATGAGAAAATGTATTTAAAACTTTGGATCCTGGGCCTGGCATAGACCAGCATGGCAGACTTTATTTTCCAAGGTGGTCAGAGCAATAGCAAGATTTCTGACCCCTCACGCTCTTCTAGAGTGTTTCCACTTGAAGAGTATAAAGCTCCCCTGCCCTTCCCCCTCTGACTTGAACCATGGTCTGTCCTTGTATCTGCTGTGATGAACATGTGGCACAAGAGGCGCTGTGGCTCCCGAGGCCAGGTCCTAAAAGGCACTCCATCTTCTGCCTCAACATATGCCTTTGACCCCCTAGGCCGTGCCCGAAGGGCAGCCACCCTGAAGCTGCCTCTCCAGAGAGACCATGCGGAGAAACCACGAAAAGGGAGCTGCCCTCGGACTCCCCACTGCCGTTGTCCTGCCTTTGAGCCCCAGCTGAGCCAAGCGGGGATGAACCACCCCAAACCCTGCCCAAACTGCAGCTTTGAGCACAATAAGTGGTTGTTTTATGCTGCTAAGTTTTGGGGTAATTGTTGTGTGGCCATAGAAACGGAAACATCAATGCCATGATGTCCCTTGCCAATGCTGAGAACTCTGCAGCCCTCATCAGCTTCCCATACAATAGCACTGATCGGATCACGTTCCTGCTTAAAATACACTTTGGCTGGCTCCCAACGCCTTATGGCCACAGGCAAAGCCCAGATTCTTTGGCACAGCAGCTCAGGGACCCACAGGGCCATCCAGTCTCATGCCCACCTGCCGTTGCAGAGCTCAGCCTTGTGTCCTGAGCATGCCTGGTCTCTGTGCTTGCTGTTCTCTCTGCCCCCCAGCCTTGGGCCTGTCTCCCTGTCTCATCCATCCAAGTTCAGTTCACAGGTCACCTGCTTTTCTAGTTCCCTCTCCTTCAGGCAAACAAGAGCCTGTACGGGCCATGAGCTCGACACTGTATTGTGGTCCCTTCTGGTCTTTTCACCCCAACTATAAGCTGGAGGTGGGGGTGACAGGTACAGCATCTTATTTCCTTTTTGAGCCTTTCATTTATTTATTTATTTATTTATTTTAAATGGTTATTTATTTTTGAGAGAGAGAGAAGGAGAGAGAGAACGAGCAGGGGAGGGCCAGAGAGAGAGGGAGACACAGAATCCAAAGGAGGCTCAGCGCTGTCAGCACAGAGCCTGGCATGGGGCTCGAACCCATGAGCTGTGAGATCACCACCTCAGCTGAAGTCAGACACTTAACTGACTGAGCCACCCCAGCACCCCTTTGCATCCCTCATTTAATGTGCTAATAGTGTGTTGATGTGTGTATGCGTGTCACAAGTAAGCGTGTTGCTCAGTGTGAGCTATTTACATCAGGAGTTATTTGTGATGTACATCAGTGTGTGTGTGCTCTTCCCATACTGAGAAGGCTGAAGAACCACCTGCTGCATGTGGTCTCCAGCCGACTGATGGGTGGCATCTCTCCAGCCCTGTATTCTCAAATACAGAAGGGAGCAGCAATGGCCATCAGCTCTGTTGTCCCTGGGGAAAGGTCCCCTTGCCTATTTCTATCTGCCGTCTTGTGGCCACAGCCGCTCTCATCCCAACCCTGCAGTAAGGTCACGGGTTTTGAGGCCGGTAGAAGAATTCCCCAAACAATACCCACAGTGATTTCACAACACTGGCTCCCGCCCTCCTGGCTCTGCCACAGGGAGAAATTCCAGCTCCCGAGTCTGGAGGGATGGCTTTGTGAAATCTCTTGGCTCTTTAGACATCAAGTCAGACATGAAGCCCTGCTAAGTTAGCACCTGACTGACCCACGCTAAGCCCATCACCTCTCCATTCATTGATACCCAGGCAGGGAGGGGCGCAGGGCAGTGAAAAGACCGGGCGCCAGCACTGCATCAGCACAGGTGGCCCACTCTGCCCAAAACGTGCTAAGAGGCCTACAGGAGGGTCTAGCTCAAATCTGGCTCTGCTGGCGTTTCACCATGACCTTGGGAAATTGCCCCTATTTTCTGCCTGCTTTCTCCCAGCTGTGTAGAAACGAATCATGATAGCTGTCCTGAGGCAGTGTTACTAGTAAAAGACATACTTAGGCTCTTTCGAAGGAAGGCATTACCTACAGGGAGAGGGATTGTTACTGCGTAGAGATTTCACATCTGCCGGGTCACTTACTGGACGCCCAGCATTACTGTACAGAAAACAGATGTGGGTGGTGGTGTTTTTTATTTGTTCATTTCCAGAAGCCCAGACACCGTGAGCTTTCACCTCTCCGCCCCTCCCAGAGCACTATGCTGGTCTCAATGGAGAGGCACCTAGGACTGGAGAACTGGCTGGAGTTGTATTTCTATTTGTGACTTCTGTTCGTTACTGGCATACCACATGGGCAGGGCCCGCCTGGCAAGCTGTGGCAGGCGCCCAAGCCTGGGTTCATGAATGTCGAGAGGAGCCACAGGGGCATCCAGAGCGGAGAAATGGGAAAGGGGGTTTTGTCGGTATATAAACTGTTGACATCTAATTAAAACAAATTTTTAAACATAAGTTAAGATACTTATAGTTACTGCCTCGGACGACTTGACTTCCCTTCCAAGTAAATTCGATGGAGATGATAAGTAGATGAGAGAGAAAGGAGGGCAGAGACCACCACCGGCCCCTCCCAGGGGCTGTCAGTGGGACAGTACAGCAGATGGCCCCTGCTGGTGGTGGAGGGGGAAAAGGTTGGGTCTGGGCTCTCCAATGGCGTCCCCGCTTCGAGCGTGCCACATGCAAACTTCGGTGGTGCCTGGGTTGGCTCGCACCTTGGGGCTGGGGACCACCATACATGGCTGGGCACCGTCTGCTGAATTCCCCCCGGATGCCGAGGGTGGCGGTGTCTGCACAGGTCTGTCCAGGGATCCTGGCATACATCCCCCAACGAGGAGCAAATTGTTTCCTATGCATGTCTCCTGACCTCACGTAGACAAACACGGTGGGTGCATGATGTCTGGGGAAATCCTGACTTTTCACCACCCCAGCCAATGCTCAGCCGCCTCTCTGGCACTTACGTGGGTAAGTGTGGAGTGTGGGTCATTTGTTTCCTTGCCCTGATCTCCCTGTACTTGCTGTCCTAATGGATGTAAACTGCTTGGCACACAGTAGGTGGCCAGTTCTCCTCCGAGCAGGGATCTTCAAAGCAATAGGCACCCTCTGGGTCCCCCCCCTCCGCGCCCCGCAACCCGCCCAGGATCTGAAATGTGCTCGGCACATAATTAATTTTCCATTATACACTGACAAGTGAATCATGAATTGGAGTTCTGTTTACGGGCTGTCCTAAAGCTAAATATTTGCAAAAATCCAAAAGACACTCCACAAAATGAAAGTGCCAGGGACAAGGGAGGGACCGATGCCATCAACGTCACTGAACACAGACTGGGGCTGGCTCTGAGTTGATCATGCCAGGAAAATGTGTTCTTCTCTAGGCCAGAAGGTAGAACATTGGGTGGAAAAATCAGCCTCTCCATCAGAGACTAAGGTTTTCTGGATAGAAACAGGCCGGGCCAGGCCAGACTGGGCCTGAGCCATCAGCTGGGGCCATGGCACGGTCAAGTCCTTGGGATCCCAACGTCATCATGACATTAATCACCAGTTTGTGCTTGGACAGGCACGTGCAAAGGCCATGAGGCACTGGAGGAATCAGAGACAGCACTTGGTCAAGGCTGACATATATTGCAAGTTTGGGCCTCTTAGAAGAAAAACTGAACATCTCCCCAGTGTCTCCATATCCTTAGCTCTCCCTTAACTGCCAGGGGAATTGTCGTGGGGAAGCCAGGTGGCAGTGAAGGAGCATACTCCAGACGTCAATAAACTCCCCCTCTTCCACACAAAGGAGCACTTGCAGCCACCAAAGATAATAAGTATAAGGTGGTGGAGAAATCTGCCTATGACCACTCTATTGTTGAGTCTGAAAAGCAAGTTGGATGAGGGGCGTCTGGGTGGCTCAGTCGGTTAAGCGTCCGACTTCAGCTCAGGTCATGATCTCGCAGTTTGTGACTTCGAGCCCTGCGTGGGACTCTGTGCCGATAGCTCAGAGCCTGGAGCCTGCTTCAGACTCTGTGTTTCCCTCTCTCTCTAGCCCCTCCCCTGCTTGCACTTTCTCTCTCAAAAATAAATAATTTTTATTAAAAAAGCAAGTTGGATGAAATAGCACGATCTTATTTTTAAAATTAGCATCCACTCACACAGCTATGAGCCCATCTGTATGGTTGTATACAATTGTTAACAGTGGTGATTCACAGAGGTTTAGAAGAGACAGTGGCTTCTCTGTTGCACTCTTGCGTATCATTTGTTTATATAACAAATGTGCATTACTTGCATAATTTTTAAGAAAGATTTTACATTAAGTTCCTCTTTCAGCTTCTCTGAAAACATTCATGGATCGCATGCAATAAGAGGCTTGGAATAACTCACCTTCAGCTCAAACTCCGGAGCCCAGACAGAGGAGCTGACAGACACCCATGCCAGAGGAAAGGGCCAGGCTTGATGCCACGATGCTCGGTGCTGTCGTGGTGGAGCTCCCTTTTCTCATTCGGTCCTTAGGGTTGACTCATTCAGTCAGCAAATCCTCGAGCCAGAGCACCCATTCTGTGTTGGGACATGCGCTAGGTCCCTGATTCCCACTAGTGAAGAAAAAGACACGGTACCTGCTCCAACTCATCTTACAAATGAGAAATTTCGAGAACGTAAGCATCTGTGTTAAGATGACTCAGCTCAGAATGGAAGAGGGACAATTATTTTTGACCCTGGTGACCCGGAACACCTCCCTGAGGGAACACAGCATTTGAGCCCCACCTGAAAGCATGAATAAAACTTGGACAGACAAGAAGGCACTCCAAGCCAAAGGACCTTGTGGGCAGGGGCCAAAACAGAAATGCAGAGAGCAGATGTGGGCCACGGTGGTGATTCCAGAGTGACCCGAGGGCCGGGTGGAAGGGGAAGTGGAGACATACTAGCTCGGCGAACGGGCCAAGGTCATTGTGTAGAGCATGGATGCCTTACGAGCAGTTTCAGCTCTATCCTGAAGGCCACGGGGAGCTCAGAATTTTGTTGTTGTTTCCCCCAAGGGGTGATGTGATCAGACAAGCTTTAGAAAGCTTGAAGGAAACAGTGCAGCCCGGAGTCTCTGGAGCCAGTCTGCCTGGGTTTGGATCCCAGCACAGCTGCACAGACTCTACAATTTTGGGCATGAGACTGAACTTTCCTGTCTCTTGGGTTCTCCCACAGTAACATGGGGATGGACTAATAGTGCCAGCGTCAGTGATTGTACGAATCCAATGTCTCCAGTATAGGCAAGGTTGACAATGAGTGTTGGATGCATGATGACGATAAGTCAATGTTGGTCATTACTCTCATTTCTGTGTCCATGTCAAGGATGGAGTGGGGGAGATGGGAGGCAGGAGGTGGCTGCAACTGTCTGAGTGAGAGATGAGGTCTTTTTTTTAATGCTTATTTATTTTGAGAGAGCGGGGGATGGGCAGAGGGAGAGGGGGAGAGAGTATCCCAAGCAGCACACTGTCAGCAAAGAGCCTGATGCGGGGCTCAAAGTCATGAACCATGTGATCATGACCTGGGCCGAAATCAAGAGTTGGATGCTCAGACCTAGCCACCCAGGCGACCTGGAGAGATGAGGTCTTGAACTGTGAGGAAACAAGATAGGAAGCCAAGTGGGCAGGACACGTGAGTGATTGGACGGCCAAGATAGAGGGTTGGGGAGGAGCCCACCCTTGTGGGGCCACAAGCAGGGTGGTGAATGTGGCAGGGAAGGCTCCAGGTTTGGGCTGTGGCCATGTTTCAGGCGACTGGGAAACCCATACATCACACAGAAGTCATTCAGTACAATTAAGGATTTCATTTGACCAAAAAACAAAGGCTCAGCGTCTCTGGACCATGAATTCTGAGCTCTGGGGATGTGGCGGAGGAAAGACAAGAATGGGAGCCCAGCCAAGAGCAGGCCCTGTGACGGCATCTGCTACAGGGTCCCTTCTCTCCCGAAGTGCCCACCAGCTGCACCCTGTGCTAAAAGAGTCCGTCAAGTCACTCCGATTTAGTTCTGTCTCTTACAAATAGACCAGAGGATTTGATCCAGCCTCTCTGTCCAGTTCAGGCCTTCTTTCTTTTTTGAGAGAGTCTCAAAAATGTTTTTTTTCCCTTTTATTTAATGTTTATTTTGAGAGAAAGAGAGAGAGAGAGAGAGAGAGAGAAAGAATTCCAAGCAGGCTCTGCACCATCAGTACAGAGCCCAACGTGGGTCTTGATCCCATGACTCTGGGATCATGACCTGAGCCAAAATCCAGAGTAGGATACTTAACCAGCTGAGCCACCCAGATACCCCCAAAACATTTTTTTTTTTTTTACTTAGCCATATGCCTACCAATTCCCTTCATAGCTATTAAAAACAAAAATAAGCAAACAAACGTTAAAAATCAAAAGCCATGAAAGTCCAATGCCACGGTACAGTACATAAAGAATGGAGGTGCAGAGGGGGCCTGGGCTGGATGCTAGGGAACAAGCATGCACTGCGCTCCTCATCAGCCTGTGTCGTCTGAAACTCCAGACACGAAGTATGGGAGTACCTCCTTTGGGAGTTGTTAAGGCCAAGTGATATCAAAAGCCAACTCAATAAACGTGAGGTCATCTCTCCCTCACACGGAGGGGTGAAGCCAATCAGGATGTAAAGTCATGTATTCTTATTTTCCAACATTAGGACTAGGATGCACATTATTTTACTCCAAATTCTCCAAATTAGCTGACAACGTCATCTGTGAGAGTTGTACTCTCTGTACATCCATCAGGGCCTTGGGAAGAGTCACCCTCTGACGGAATCCACACCAGGCAGGAAGGGCCGCTACTGGGCAGAGAAGGGAAGAGTTTGGAGGGTGACGGGCTGGTCCAGAGAGCTCAGCCTCACCTGGGACGGTATCGGACTGTCTGCCTGGCGGGAGCACACGGTTATGCTTGATAAAATGGTGACAGAAACAAGAAAAGCACAGCACTGTTTAATGATAGAAATCTCCTTTAATTTCATCATTACAGACTTCTTTTTAAGAAAGGAATTTCGGGGTTCCTGGTTCACTTCTCATTTGGACCTAAATCCTGATTGTGATGAGCCTGGGCGATCTAAAAGGCACGGTTACCCCTGCTGTGTGTGGAGGCCCCAGCCCAGGATCTCGGGACAGGGGCGACCTTCCTTCAGGTTCAACAGTGCGTGGGGCAGCCACACGGATCAGGTGGGTGGAGGGTGCTCTCCTGCCGGGTCTAAGAGGCCAAGAAAGGCCAGAGCTCCAGGCGCCCCACACAAGCTGCCGGCACTTGGCCAGGGCGGGGAGTTGGCAGAGGTGAATGCCGGCTTTGAAGGGTCCTCATCTGAGCCCCAGTCAGATGGGGTCCTCAGGCTGTCTTCCCAGGGTATCCTGATGCACGGAGGCTACGGAGCAGTGAAGTTGTGTCCTGTATCCTATGTGATTTATATCGTCACGTGCGCAGAGATCTGGGGTCCTGCAGGGAACCCCTCTGAGTGGAAGGCAGGGCAGGGAAGACCCCCAAGCCGGTGGTGGGTGCGTGAGCCCTCCTGCCTCCCATCACCTACCCCTTTTACTACAAGTGCACAGGCTCTGTGGCAGGTGGACCTGGGTTCAAATCCCACTCTGCCATCCTCTGCACATTACTTGTTCAAGACTCAGTCTATTTCCTTGTCTTTAAAGTGGGGATGGGGGCACCTGGGTGGCTCAGTCGGTTAAGTGTCTGACTTTGGCTTAGATCATGATCTCGCAGTTCATGTCTCCCTCTCTCTCTGCCCCTCCCCTGCGTGCTGTCTCAAAAATAAATAAACATTAAAAAAAAAACATGGGGACGATTAGGCTGTTGTGAAGACTGGGGGGTGACGCATGTTAAATCACACCAGCCATCACTGGGGAACTCGGGGTGCGTCCCTTGCCCTCCCTGAGCTCACTTCCAGGAAGCCCCTTCCAGGCTAGGGCCGTGGCTGCCTGAGGAGACAGGCTCCCCGGCAGAGGCATGACAGAGGACAAGCAGAGGAGATGTCCTCCGCAACAGTGTCCCCAGGGTCACGCTCTCCTTGGGAGGGGGCTTCCTGTGGGGACGCTCACGGCATTTATTCTGTTCTCCTGCTTTGGCCGCCCCGGCTCTGGACAGCACCGATTGGCCGTGTGACCCCTTGCGTTTCCTGTGACCTCAAGACCCAAACAAGGCAGGTCTGTCATGAGGTGCAGAGACACATCCAACTCTAGCCCAGACTTAGCTGTTTGGGTTAATTCCCCGAGTGGCCTGGTCGCTGACAGACCGTGAACCCAGGAACCCAGGAGAGGACACTCAGATGTGCTCCAAGCCGCAGTGCCTCCCCGGGCCCAGCCTCCCTGTGTCTCCCCTGCGCAGGTTTGTCTGGAGGAGCAGGGAGCGGGCGGGCGGCGAGCTCCAGGGGTCTGGATGACTCATTTCCTTCTCAGCATCGGGAGCGGGTGTCTGTGGAAGCATGGGGTCCCCCAGGGGTTAGCCAGATGCTTCTGAAGCAAAACAGCAAGTGACACTGCCTCCAAGCAGAGAAATGACCTTAAACTCAACAAGTACATAAGTCTTTTGGGAAAGAAAAGAGCAAGCATGAGGGAAAGAAGAGCCATTTTATCCCTTTATTATATACAATATTAAGGCACAAGTTTAAGCAGCAAAGAAGAGGAAATCTTTGGCTGACCAACAGTATCAACATTGGCTGTGGGGGACACACTGCGTTCTGACACCGCCCCCCCAGCCCCGTACACAGAGCCCCCGCCCCCAGCTGGGCAGCTCTGCATACCACCCCCTCTTCAATATAGACCAGTGAGACAAAGATGTCAAGATGTCACACCAGAGTCGGCTGGAGGGAACGCAGCACGCTGCCACCAAGCACTGCAATGACATATATGGTGGGTGGAGAGGGTGGTGGCCCTAGGGCCATCCAAGTGCATGCGCCTGCCCTCATTTCACAGAATTTCACACAGATTCTGCCAGTGCCCCGTTGAGGAGGGGGCTCCACTGTCCGTCCACAAAAGGGGAAAACACCTTAATTGAAAGAAAACCACTGTGGATAAATGTGCTTACGTTCTTTCTGGTTAGTAATAAATACTGGCAGGTGTCTAAATGCAAACAGAATCTGAGGCAAAAATCACATGTACACACACCACTGGGCATCAACAGTTTGGGAGCTGCTACAAGAAAATGCTGTGTATGTACTTCCTTATATTGAGAGGGTTTTAATCCCGTGAAGAAGCAAAGTTTTATGACAAAGCAACACCCCAGTCATTGCTTAACACGACAAAAACATGCACTTAAGTATAACAGGGCTTTACAGGGCACCTCCTGGTCGTCTATACGAATGAATATGCACTTCTGTCTGTGTGTATGCAGAGATGTGAACACATACAAGGCATGGCAAGAGAAAAGATATTTAAAAGTGAACCCACCCGAAATGACATGTACTGATGACACCATCCTCCCTGGAAGGGGCCACTTGGAGAGGCACTAGGAGTCCAAAGACTCATTCCAAGGAGCATTCTGGGGGATTTTCTTTCTTAAATGGTGTGACCTTAATCACCCATCTTTATTTATTCAGCTGGAATTATTTCCACACTTAAATCCATCCTCAAAGGATGACAATTTCTCCTCTGTAGGGATAACTAAAGAACAGTGGCAGGCCCCAAAGGCCTTTCTAACAGACGTGTTCGCTGTTTCCACTTGAGCAATGGGGCAGCGATCAGTACAGTCCCCCAAAGGGTCACCGTTTGAGGAAGGGGTGAGATGAAACACTTGGATCTTCCAGATATTAAGAAAGGAAACCCAACACACAACCTTGTAGTCATACCTTATATGTATGTACTGACATATACACGGGTCTTCATATATCATTAAATTACTAAACAAGAAAAGGATATACTACTTAAAAGGAAGAGGGAAAACTGCTCACTAGTTCCAGAAGAAATCCATTTACTGAAATGCTGACCTTTATATGCTCCCAGTTGGTCAGCTTCTGGAAGCTTCTTAATGACTCCACCCATCTCCTACGGAGCCAAGCAGCAGAGGCAAGCTGATTAAACAAACCTCACATCGAATAAAGACATTTTAAGCACATCAATTAATTAGTGAGAAAGAAGAAAAGAAAAGCAATATTTGTAAAGCATCTATCATGGTTGCCTCCAGCTTGGGGATGCTGAAGAAGCCAACGATGGGTTGGACGCTCTCCGGCTGTGCGATGGCTTTCCCATTTAAGAATATCTGCAGGTTCCCACTTACCACGGCCATGGAACTCCTTTGCTCAGGAGTGCAAATTCATTTGCAGCAGCCCACAGAAGCATGCTCCCCCGACTCCAAGTGCAGACTGGAGCAAGACTTTGGTTTTGGAAAGCAGCCTTTTTAGGCTCAGCGGAGCTCCGTGCAGTCACGCATGAGCTCCCTGCCTCGAAACCTTTTAAAAGCCTGATCTATTCTTCACTGCCTCCTGAGAACTCAACCTCACGTGACATCTGTGCTCACAGCAGTCTCTGACTCGGAAGGTGGCAAGGGTGGGGGTCTGGCTTCCCATTAGCACTCAGCATTGGGAGGACACAGGTGGCTGAGGGCAATCCCAGGGGGGAACAGGAGTGATGGTCAGCTTCTCTGCAGCAGCCATCCCTGAAAAGACCACCGAAGTCTCTGCTTCAAGATCAGAATTCATAAGGAGCAACTATCTCGATATCCGACCTGAGCCCTGTGCAGTCAAGTGCACGATGCGTTCCCAAGATGCAGGACTGAAGAGAGAACAGCCCCACTGCTTTCTGCCCTCCAACCAAAGCCCTGAGAGGGACGCGGCGTCTTGTCCTGCACGTCTGCCTGGAATGGGCCAAACTCAACAGTCAGTGCTAACCAGCCTCTGGGAGGCAGAAGAAAAACCGCGAGAAGAACAAGCTAATGCACTTGTTCTGAAATTAGTTGCTGGAATCCAACAACATCTATTCCCTATGGTACCCTGGTCAGCACGCAGAAATTGCTAGACAACTCATTCCGGGAGGAAGCAGAATTACTCTGGGATGTCTTCACACAAAGCCAAAGCCTTTACCCTTCCCCCGCCCCTCATGAGTGCCATAATCAGACACTACTGGGAAGTCCAGGCCTCTGGACAGCATGCAAGTGTTTTTAGATGGATTTTGTCACCTTGCACAGGATAGAACATGAAGACTTTCATCTGTACCTCGTGTTTAGGGGCAATTCTAGGAGTTCTGGGCTTGTAGTCCTATTTCTTAGCTCCCAAGGGGTGTGGCAGCTGTGTGTGTCTGTGTGTGTGTGTGTGTGTGCACGCGCGCACACACGCGTACGTGTCTGTGTGCGCACAAGAGAGCACATCATAGACAGGAGGAGAGTGGGCCAAGACGCGGCATGAGAGATAGCCACCACCCAGTCCAGCCTGTACTGGCAGCACAGCTCCTCTCTCAGACCCTTGGTTCAGATGCCACTGCTCTGAGGCTTTGGGGAGGGACTGAACCTCCCTGAGCCCCAGTTTCCTCCTCTGTGAAATAAGAACAAACTAGCCTTGGCTCTCTGGGTGGCTCAGGTACTCGTTAAAAGGTACTTACCACCCTGCCTGCATATACTCAGCACTAAAAACCAGAACTGGCATTATTTCTCTGAAAATCAAAAGAGATAAAGGATTGGAAACCGCCCAGAATGCAGAACAGGGGCTCGGTATTTGCAATCCCTTTCTCTTATGTGCAAGCAAGCCTTTGAGAAAGCTGCACACATGTCAAGCCAGCGTCAGGGGGTCCCTGTGGGGCAGGAAATGTCCCAGAAAAGAAAAAAAAAAAAAGCACATCTGAAAGCTAGAGACCCTTTTCTTATGGAAGAGTCTTAGTGAACTGGAAGAGGTAAGACTGATAGAGACCACAGCATACCCAACAGAATCGGGGATGTTTTTTTGGTTTGCATTACGACAACTACCACACTGGATCTGGACAGGAGAGCCTGGTGCCTGCAGATGCTGATGAGGCTTGGGGGAAATAGCGCCGTGGCTCTCGCTTTTACCCATGTCCAGGGGAGATAACCCGGCTTGGGGGTGGCCCGGTGGAGGCTGGCAGAGAAGACTTTCCCTCCTATCTCTAGACTCTCTCATGCCTGGTCCATTCCCAACATTCATCAGGGCTCGAAATATCCTTAAGAGAAACACCTGCCATTACGGCAGCCTCACCACCTGTAAAAAGTGATGGGAGCAGAAACTGGGACAACCCCTCCTGTGCCCCACCCCTGCCCGCATCCACACTCGCACAAGCCCAGGGCACTAGGCAGGCTGCACGGTCCCCAGAATGGCTCTGGCTTCCCGGGGCGGATGAGACTCGAGGAGGCAAGCAGCATGAAGCACAAAGCCCGGCGCCCAGCACAGAGCAGAGCCCTGGGAAGAATCAGGTCCTGCAATGTCACACTAACTATGCTCCATCGGGCCAAGGCCACAGATTTCCTTCCTCCCTTTCTCCAGTCCACACCCGGATCCTCCTTCCTCCGCTTCAATCTGGGGAGGCTACAGCACCACCCACCTTGCACTTGAAAGACCAACTCTAAAATAACCCACCCAAGCAAAATTCCCTGTGGACTGTGGTCTTCAGGGCTCCATTCAGGTGGGACTTGAGAAGGTCTCGGATCCATGCTCTTTTTCTTCCTTCCCTCAAGTAAGCACGAGGGGAAGGAAGTCGGGTAACAAGGATCCAGCTGGCCTGGAGGCAGAAAAGTCTCAGGGCCCCGCAGGAGCATCAGACAGCCTGATCAGTTTCTCCTCTTTCCTGGGCAGCACCGCTTAGATGTGTCAGACATGCCACCATACACAGGGGACGGCGCGCTACCTCACCCGCTCCCGGCTCTTCAACATGGTGCTTCTGTCTTACTTTGCTCAACTTGCCCCAGATGGAAACCTCGAAAAACGTGATCGCACTGTGTATATACTGGCCTGTTTGGTTACAAAGCAAGTTCATGACAGAGAAAAACTGATGTGTTAACACGGCAATCTACGCGCTCGTCAACAGTGACCAGAAGAGTGAGAGACGGTGGGGACAGTGGGGAGTATGTTCATGAGCCACAAATTCTAGAAAGTGGTACAAGCTGCCTGTTGAGACTGTGGATGCCACCACGTCAAGAGTCCTGCTTTTCTGGAGGGCAGTCCTGAGTCTTGAAAAGTCTCAGCCCAACAAGGCAATAGGGTGCAAACAGCAAGCTCTATGCAAGGCAGCTGATGTGAGAGCGAAAAGCCAGGGCCTAGCGCTGAACGCACGATGTCACAGGGACCATGGAAATGTCCGCCTCATCAAAACTTACCTAGTTCACGGTCACAATGAGTAACAGCTGCAGCCCAAAGACTGCACGGTGGAGGAAGGAGCCAGAATATGGCCTTGTCCCACTGGTCACTATTAACCAGAGATCAGACTCTGCTCTAATAAATCCCAGGCCTAAGGAATTCTGCCATGTCTTATCAACAAGGGGGAGAAAAGTGAAGGAAAAGAAGAGTATAATGAAAGAGAATGAAGCAGAGGAAGAGGAACTCAGCACGGTTAGGGAGTTTGAGCACCAAAATCATAATACTCCCATCCTATTTTGTATTTTTTCTGCAGAATCCAGAAAAGCTGAGAAGCCGCACAGTCTCCTGAAAACCCAACCCAAGCAGAGAGTTAGGAGAGAACCGCCTTCTAAGCTCCCATCACCCCAGGACACATCTTCTCACTGCCACACCCACAGACATTCATAGGACACCCCGAATGGCACAGGTGACATTACATTATGCCGAGATGGGCTCTCTGAGACTTCTAAGAGGTTCTTCTTTAAAAAAAAAAAAAAAACATGCTAAGAGGCAAGGAGAATGGGGCTATTTCAAGGAAGATCCACGTTCAGGTTTATATGTTTATAACCAAAGAGCAGGTATACACAGACCCTCCCCCAGAGATACATTTTCTATACAATGAAAATCCCACTTCCTGTGACTTCCTTGTTTCCAGACCTACATGCGTCTTCTCTCTTCCACCATATGCAATACAAATCCATAGACTTTCCACCATATGCAATACAAATCCATAGCACTGTCTTCATGTAGGTCTTCTGAATATTTTTTTAATATTTATAAAAAGTGTTCTTACTAAATTTAAAAATCTTTATCAGTTCAAATCATTCCTGATTTCCCATCCACAGCTTTCTCGCTCTCCTCCTTTTCAGCCACGTTCTTCATCTGTCAAGGTCCCACTACAGAATTCAGCAGAGATGCCTGGTGTTAAATGAGAACTTCCATCATCTCTCCGTCAGGGAACTCAGGCTTGTGGAGCAGGCTGCTGACGCGGCCTTTGTGGTCAGGGGATTTCCCGTGGCCAGGAAGGGTCTCTGCCAAACAGAAGGGGACATCAGCAGCCTGCCCTGCAGAGGGGCCAGGCCTTACCAGCTCTTTCTAAAATGGAACCATTATCAATCCTGGCACTCAGCACCAGCGTACGCAGGTGAGGCCGCAGAACCTGGCCCCCAGTGGGGAAAAGCGGAATGACGGGCCCCGGGAATCAGGCCCAAGTAACAGAGCCAGGGTGCTGATGGGAAGGGGTAAGTGGGTGAAGCGGTCAAGGGGCTGTGTGCCTGGAGCCCCTCACAGCTGCTCTCCCTCCACTCTATGCACAACCACCAAGTGCTGAGCCAACAAGCCAGGTCCTTTCACATGCTCCCTGCCTTCCTTGGAAAAGTACACCTCGAGAACTGAATGTCTGAAAAATAGCAATGCTGTGTTTACTTGTCTATTTTGCAGGATGGAAAGAAAGCAGCCCCACGGAGGAAATGGTTAGTTTACGCCCCTGAGAACCCCACGCTCTCAGAAGAACTCAAGAGAACTATCCCCATGACTGAGATTGGTCCAAAGGCACGTCTGGTCTTTCCCTGGACGCCTCTGCATCCATGGAAAGACCACCCCACACAGGCTGTCTTCTCCTAAAGATTCTAAAGCACCTCGTTAGTGCTGCCGTGAGTGACGTGTCAGGAGTCTAACGGCTCTGCAGTGAAATCTGCCTCCTCCTTGAGTCAGGAGGGTACCCCCGACCTTGAATCCCTGATAAGTCACCCCCTCGAAGGCAACATCTACGTACCGGGTGCCTCTGACATGCACGGTGCCTGGCACTAGCTCCCCGACGGGCTGCTGGGTACTAATTCCCTCCCACCCCACAGTAGGTCCCTTTTTTCACCTCTCTGGGAAAGGGCCGATCACAAAGCATGCATTAAAAGGGTACATTCAAGTTGTGTACTCATTTAAATGGTAAAAAATTAGAAGCGTCTACACACATTTCATTCCCATAAGAACAAAGTGCAGGAGAGTAAGCATGACGGTTCAAAAACCCCAGAGAGTGAGAGCGGCTGAGCGCCCCTGCTCCCTCCCCGGCCCCCAACCAAGGGCTCCCTCTCGGGCCAGAGTTGCAGGGCTTGTCAAGGATAAGGGGTGCTGAGGGCCTCATACCCGGTTTCTCTGCAGGTCCTTTGGCCACCGGGTGCTTCAGGACCGGGCTGTTGGAAGGGGTGGCGCTCAGCCTGCCGCGGTTGGGCAGGGAGGCCATGCTGGGCCAGAGGAGCTCGGTGCTCTTGTCCGTCTGGGTGCTGCTGTCCTTGCTGCCTGTCTTCGCGTGGGCACTGCTGGCCGAGGCAGCAGAGGCAGCGGGGGACAGCGCCGCAGCGGGGGCCGTGGAGGCGTGCTCGGGGTGCTCCTTCCCCAGCAGCAACCCTAAGGGCACAAACACAGCTTTTTCAACACCATTCTTTTTTTTTTTTTTTTCATTTTTTAATGTTTATTTTTGAGCGAGAGAGAGAGAGAGAGAGAGAGAGAGAGAGCACAAGCAGGGGAGGGGCAGAGAGAGGGAGACACAGAATCCGAAGCAGGCTCCAGGCTCTGAGCTGTCAGCACAGGGCCCCACACAGGGCTCGAACCCACCCAAGAGCTGTGAGATCAGGACCTGAGCCAAAGCCGGCCGCTTAATGGACTGAACCACCCGAGCACCCCTCAATCGCATTCTTGAAACAAGAACAAACAAACAAAAAAACCCCGAGTCTTGGACACCATTTCTTTCTTGACTGAGGGCTGCTTCCTTCATTCACTGATTCATTTACCAAATGCATTTATAAGCACTTATTATACCTGATAAAATTACAAGTGCTGAAGGAATTAAAAAAATAAAAAGATTAAAAAACTTAGTCCCCTCTCTAAAACTCTATAGGTTTTTAGGGAGGAGAGAAGCTGTTAAGCAGACCGACTATGATGTAATATGATGAACAGTAAGATAAAATTATGCCCAACATAATTTTAAAATAAAAAAATAAATAAAATTTAAAATTTTTTAAATAAAAAAAAGAGTTGCCTAGCAGCCAGTGCAGAGGGGCAGAGGCGTTCCTGAAAGGCTTTCTAGAGCGAAGCTGTAATAGACCCAGGAGGGCTAGCCTCGAGCAGCAGGGGTGTGCTGAGGAAGCACCAAAGGCTCCCTTGATCTGGCACACGATCCTGGTGGCCTGCTCTCTGCTGAGCGGCTCAAAACCCTGCCCCACTCTTGGTGACAGACAGCCTCCGGCAGGCCCAGGTTCAAAACAAACATGCTTCCCAGTCAGGGCAACCTTGAGTTGTGCACCGTTCCCCAGAGTAGCTCCCCTGCAGTGACGGGGCAACCACGGGCCACACAAAGCAGGAAGCCAGCTGGGCTTCTGGACAGAGCCATTAAAAATTTTTTTTTAATGTTTATTTATTTTTGAGAGAGAGAAAGACAGAATGCAAGCAGGGGAGAGGCAGAAAGAGAGGAAGACACAGAATCCGAAACAGGCTCCAGGCTCTGAGCTGTCAGCACAGAGCCCAACGTGGGGCTCAAACCCACAAACCGTGAGATCATGACCTGAGCTGAAGTCGGCAACTTAACTGACTGAGCCCCCAGGTGCCCCTGGCCAGGACCATTTAGCCCGCCCCCTCTTCTCTGTCCCAGCAGCAGGCTGGGGTGCAAAGAGGACGTGCCGGCCAGGAGAAAACCTTCGTGTTTCTCAACAGTGGGATACGGCACATGTTCAGGAACGTGCCGGCACTCTACAACACTAGCCTATAGGAAAGGTGGTGAGCACACTCAAGGATCTGTTTGCTTAACGAGCCAGAAATTCACAAAGCAACCTGGCCAGGGCCATTTCAAGGTGCCCATTCATAACACAAAGCAGAGCAATTCCTCAGTGGGCGGGGCCTGGGATTCTGCTTCCCTAAGGAGCCCCTCAGAGACCAGACCAGGGGCTGCTGCTGGTCCACGAACTGCATTCTGAGGAACAAGGGCCTTCGGCTAGGTGTCTCACGCCCATCAGCTCGCTCTTTATTTTAGAGCGCTCCTATGACACAGGTCCTGCGCTTTCTTCTGTTTTACAGAAAAGTAAGTGGGGGCTCAGAGAAATTAACACCTCACGGCTAAGATGTAGCAGAAATGAGAGTCAAGTGCAGCTGTACCCGACTTCAAGTCCAGCCTGCGTTCCTCCCACCTCGTCACCCTGCCTGTCGAACCTCCACAGTCTGACGGGGGATGTTCTGGTGGGACCGAGTCACTAGCCAGTCACTAGTCAGCCCTGAGCCTGCAGGAAGGTAGACGCTGTCACCTCTACTGCTTTCCAGAGCCCACGAGGCAAGAGATGGTGGAAACATTCCGGGAATTGCGAAGGAACGCGTGCCACTGCCCCTTCTGTTTTTCTGTGACGTGTGGACACCGATCACGATAATGAGGATTACTCGTGCGGAGAACACAGCAACTGGTCCTGCGGGCCGGGCCCTCAGGCTCCCAGGCCTGGTTTAGACTTGCCGAATGCCGGCAGACACCAGCACAGACCCGAGGGAGATGCCTGCCTGGCTGGATATCACCAAATGCCCATGCCAGGGAGGCCTCCATCACGGCTGAGCCCGCCTCAGACTCCTTCGCCAGAGCCGGCCGAGCACTGCCCCCAGGCTCTGTGACTGGGATAGGGAGTTGCGTGTCCTCGGGAGGGTCTTCGGTGATCTTAGCTGCTGTCCACACACGTCCTCTCTGAAGAACATTTTCTTGGAGGGCAGGGGCCGCTGAACTGACAGGTGAAAGGACTTCAAACAGAGACTCTACCTGGGAGCCTTGATCCCCCACTGTCAGGCCCACTCTGGAAGCTCTCGCCTTTGGCACAAGGCAGTCGGGCTCCTCTGGGGCTCCACGCTGGGGGAAACTGGCTCTCGGCTCCACAGATAACCAAAACTCACTGGCGCCCGGGGAGAGGCATCAAAGAAGGGCCAGACCCTGTTTGCTGCCGGAGTGCAGTGGAGGGGCAGGGAGGACAGGGCTCTGGGGGGTGCCGCCGCCTCTCCAGCCTCAGCTAGCTCAGTCAGCGGCCCGCCCTCACCCTAGGACACCGGCTGCGCCTAAGACCACATCTGGAGAATTCGCCTCAAAATTCTGCCCGTGCACAACCACAGCACAACGAAAACCACCACCACCTACCTTTACGCTCGAGCGCATTCTTCCTCAGCACCGTCTCCCCGTTCTCCCATTTTGCCCTTCCCCTGAGCAGCATGGTATACAGCAGGCCCGAAGTGGCCTGGCTTTCCCAGATGCAGGAGCAGACGTGGAGCCAAGTCCAGAGGCCCGACAGCCCTGGGCTTTCCCCACTGGAACGTGTTGCGTTGCAAGGGTCACTTCAACTTTCAGCAGTAATGATGATAATTACGGCATGAATCAAACCACGGCTAAATGCTAAATACCCCTGCAGGACAGCTTTGTTTCCACACAGCTCATTTAATTTCTACAACCAAAGGATGAGTGGTTATCTTCCCCATGTCACAGATGAATAAACAGACCTGGAGATACTCGCTGACATTGTGCAACCCCTGGGGGGCAGCGGCAGTGAGCCACAAAAGGGTCAGGGCCCTTTCCACCAGATGGAAAAGGCACCGTCCCCACGTTTGTGTAGCTCCTGCTTTTCCGATCCTGGCCCGACGGAGGCGCGGGGCTCACCTATGCTCCCCTTCCAGGTCTTCTCCTCCTTCTTCTCCTCAGCTAACTGGCCGCTGGTGAGGGAGGTCTGGCGGGAGTGGGTCCCGGTGGCCGCAGCAATGGATGGGACGGAGCGGGCAGGACGCAGGCTCGAGGAGTCTGTCTTCCCGGCATCCTTTCTGGATCGCTGCTGAAGGACCTTAATCATGGCATCCTTCTCTATGATTTTGGCATGGAGATTTTTAATACTGTATAACAAAACAAAACAAAACCAAAGAGTCATGATCGAAAGCTATTTGGCTGGAAAAACTTGAAACATTTCTCTCAGGCTCCCCCAGGGACTTGAATTGTAATTCAGGAACGAAGGGCTAAGTGCACGGCGAGCCTTAGCATTTACAATCTGCAAACTGTAGAAGATGGACCTTTTGTGGTAGATCGGAGGGTGCAGCTTCTCTGGCCTCTCAGGGGACTCTGAGACCTCTTGGGACCCCAAGGACATAGGGGCAGAATGACTGTGGCCTCCCAGCAGGGACCCCCAGGGCCAAGGTGTGCTCAGCGACCAAGTCTCGGTCCTGGTGGTCTCGGGTCCTGGTGGGAGGGGCAGCAGGGAAACTCGAAAACCCTGAAGCCTTACCCAGGGCAGGTGTCCCACTAACGTCAACTTCCCCATTTTCTGAGGAAAGAAAAGAAGAGATGGACAAGTTTTCTGGGAAAAGACGATTTTCTCCCCCTCATGGCCAAAGATGAGAATCGGAAAGAGCTTGGTGTCTCTTCATGACTCAGGCAGTAACTGGCTGAGCCTATCAGCTGTTCAGAACGGGGGTCGGGGGGTGGGGCGACCGGCCCCGTGGGGACCTCAAGAGTGGTCACTGTGGAGCCCGGTGGCGCAGCCACGCACACGGCTGTCCCTTACGTGTACTCCATGTCCTGACACCTCCTGGTGGCCTGCGCCACCTCCTCCTCCTCTTGCCAAATGTGCGCTTCTAGTGAGCTCTCGCCGTAGCTGCCGTTCCTCGAGTGGTTGATGATCGTGGTGTCCCTGGGGACACAGGACACACACAGAGAATGATGGACGTGTTCCTGGGGAGGCATCCCAGGGCACCACACAGAGGTCTCTCTCCACAAACTCCTTCACCTAAACCCTCTCCTGAACCCTGGCCAACTCTCCCCCTAAACCCGACAGAATGAAGACAGTGTCCAGGGGAAACAAAATAAAGTCCACAAATCAAAACTCCCTGGCCCTTCCAGTAACGGCATTGTGTATTAAGCTATGTGGCACGCTGCGCACCCTGCGCCCCTACTGATTATCAGGCTGTTGTTGTTACTGGACTGGTGTTTCTCTGCTTATTCTCTTCCCTACTCATTCGTTCTCAATCACAGTCAAAGTTTTATTTCCATTTCTCCCTCACCCAGCAGTGACTTCTGTATTTTACAGTAAGAGGGAGACTCAGCAATGACTTGAACAGACACTGGTCCTTCCGGATGGTGAGGCTCAGCTAGAATCTTCCTTTACACCTGTAGGCTAGCTCATTTCTAGTTTTCTGAGCCCCTGCCTAGGGATGCAGGTCCTCTCAGTGTGACAGCCATGCTGGGTAACAGGGCAGAAAGATGAAGAAGCCACACACCTGTCCTTGGGAAGTCCAGTCAAAAAGTTGAAGCGAGGGGAGGGACACACAAGGTGGATGAAAATACTCGAAGCAGGTGTCTGACTGAAAACAACTGGTCAAAGATCATTATCCCTGTCACTGGTTTTGTTCATTTAATTACTCCTAATTAACCATGACTGGTAAAAACAAGATATCTGTCGGGGCACCTGGGTGGCTCAGTGAGTTGAGCGAACAACTTCAGCTCAGGTCACGATCTGACGGTTTTTGAGTTTGAGCCCCACATCAGGCTCACTGCTGTCAGCACAGAGCCTACTTCAGATCCTCTATCTCTGTCTCTCTCTGCCCCTCCCCCACTTGTGTTCTTTCTCAAAAATAAATAAACATTAAAAAAAAGATAACTGGGCCACCTAAGTCTTCTAAGTATATCTCAGACTGAAAGGTGTAGTAATGTCTCTATCAGTGAATGTTAAATTGGTAAGAAATAATGTTGCCAAAGATTTCACATCTCTTTAACTTCCTATTCCAATGCTGCAGTCATATTTAAAATCTTAATAGCTCTTTGCTAGAACACTCAAAAACAGCCACGAGTACGTCTTCTTTCAGCTCTTTAAGGACACCTATCAATGCATGAGCATTTCTCTTCTTCCAGGGATGGGGTAAGGCTCGTTGCACGCGGCCCTTCACAGAGTCCTCATAGCAACCTGGACAGCTGGAAGGAGTATGTCCATTTTACAGATGAACAAAGAGGTTAGGTGACTTTGTGAGAACACTCAGTGAAGGTGGAGCCGGATTCAAATCCCAAGAGTTCCCTCCAGGCCCTTAGCTACCTCTCTACACGCCCTCCCCCCACAAGCTTCTGTGTCTTTATGAAGAAGGCCTCAGCAAAAAAGCACAAAGATAAAATAGCCAACAAAGTGGGTGCACATGAGAATGTGGCATTTGTGCGAAATGTGGCTGAAAATAAATCACAAGGCCAACTAACACAGAAAACAAGCAACAGCTTTAAACAAACTGACAGGCAAAAGTGCACTCGAGAAGAAGGGCTCTGGAGCACCAAGGGTTGGTGGGAGGTGGGGGGGGGGGTTTCTGCTGTGTTGTCACATGGGCAGAATTTTGAGGCAAGTTCTGCAGGTTATGAATTCACCCTGGAGTGCTCAAAAATCATCAACATGGAAATCAGTGGCTGGAGGAAACATTTCCAACCAAGCTACTTTTGGCAAATTTATACAGAGCCAGAGACAAATTAAAAAATTCGTGTTTATACTGTCAAGTAAGGACAGCAGGAACAATTAGATCAAAACATCTTAGAAGGTGTAAATGCACACAAGGCTCTCAAAACAATATTACGTTGCATCAAAACCTGTAAGAAGCTTCAAAACCACAAAAGGCCAAACCTCTCAAAATTCTCACTGATGGTGCCAAAACGCACCAAAATGGCAAAATCAATTGGTATACAAAAATCGTTTAAAAAAATTCACTGCTTATAAATGTGGAGTATGCTTCAGCGACTTGGCAAGTTACAAGACCAGCGGCTGGTCATTTTTACGAGTTCATATGCAGCCATTTAGCATCCAGATGAGAGCTCAGAATTTTGGCCTTTTTCAAATATTCATTTTCCTTTTCTCCCTTTCTATTAAGAGGAAAGCAGTGCAAAATTACAGAGGTTTTCCTTGAAAAGAACATCAAGACTGGAGTTAATACCTGACCCTCCTCTGAACTGACTTTCCCCAAGACCATGGGGAAAGGAGTCGTCGGGAAGGGGAAGGTAGTTTCCCACGGAATTATTAGATGCTCAATAAATACCTGTGGAAGCAGAGAAGTGGGGAAGGGAGGGGTGGTGGAAGGAGCCTGGATTCACTTGCCCACCTGAGACTCCAAACAGGGCAGACGACAGCGGTGGGGCTGGTAAATTGCACCGGATTCCCATGTTTTGACAGCAACAGACCAATTTCTCTTGCCTGGAGGATGACTATCAAGGCAGAGCCTAGCACAGGTGAGGGGCTGAAGGTGGGCTCTCGTTCGACACCCCTCCACAACGGCCCCCCTCTGGTCCCACCACAAGAGACTTCTGATTTGACATGCTGGTCACAGTTGTCCTCTCAGGGCCAGGATCCCACACACGCAAAGCAACAGGAGCGGAAACAACACGGACACACAGGTAGCACGTGCACCCTGCTCCTGGGGCTCTGGTGTCCTCGGCCAGTGGAATATGGTGTGGTTCTCTGCTCATAACCAGCCAAGAATTGTAATTTCCTTTTCAGGGATCAGGTGATTTTTGAATGAAGTAAGCGACTCTCAGAAAGGCCTATGCAGAGTCACACACCTATGGACAGCAGTCAAGGAAGAGGTCTTGAATGTGGTGTCCTGCCTGTGTGGCATGCTCTCCATCAAAACAATATGGTGTGGGGATGCCTGGGTGGCTCAGTAGGTTAAGTGTCTGACTTCGGCTCAGGTCATGATCTCACAATTTGTGAGTTCGAGCTCCGTGTCGGGCTCTATGCTGATAGCTCAGAGCCTGGAGGCCACTTCGGATTCTGTGTCTCCTCTCTGTGCCCCTCCCCCACTTGTGCTCTGTCTCTCTCTGTCTCTCAAAAACAAATAAATGCAAAAATAAAATTAAGAAAAAAAGCCCCAACATGGTGTGAACGACTCCCAGGGCAATCGCTGACAGCGGTGCATTAGCCCAAATCTGGCAAAGAAGGACAAATCCCTCCTTAGCTTTGCGACAGTCTGTGTTCTTCCTCAGAATACTGAGGTGACTTAGTATTGCCTCAGAGAACAGAAAACTGAACACAAAAACCTCTCAACTATATAAAAATCAAGGCTTGGCGGTTCCCACCCATCGGCACGAGGACTGAACTGGAGGCTGCAAATCCCTCCAGGTCTTGAGCCACGACTCTGGGGCTCCGCCACACGACGTGCCTCTCTCTGGTCTATTTCTGCTCCCAAGTCTCAGGCAGAGGGGCTACGGTGGGTTGTCTTCCCTCAGGGCCTAGACACAGGTAGGGAACGCGTGAGCTCTAGGAAATGATCCCCAGTGGCCATTTCCCACACGGGTCTGCAGGTCTCTCCAGGTGCAAGTGTGCAGCACCCAGTGAAGGCACCTGTGTCCTCATGGGTGGCACTGCTCTCCCCAAGTCCCTGGAGGTACCATCTGGGGGTGCTGGGGGGTCTTCTCCACACGAGTTACTAACGTGAAGACCTTACAGAGCACGCCATGCCCCCCGCCCCAACAGGCCTTCTCTTCCTCTTTAAAGAAACGACACATCCCCCTAGACGTGGGACTGACCAGATGATCAGGTTGCATCCACAGTCTCTACTCCTCACCTGGTTCAGGTTCCTCCCAGACGGTAAAAAAACAGCCCGTATCAAGGTCAGTTTTATGGGTGCTCCTTTGAGATTTGAGGATCTCTTCCACATACATTGACGCTAAACGTTGGTAAGTTCCAAACGACTCTGAATTAAATACCCACAACACCTATGGGCCCACAGCGAACTGGAGGGGGAGGGGTGGGGAGGCAGCGGGCGCCCTGACTGATGGGACGCACAGCCACTCAGGTCAGGGTGACAGTGCACACAGGTGAGCCCCTGCTCATACAGACAAGCTGACGGTTTAACAGAAATCCTTCGTGAATTATACAGCATCCTGAGCTAATTTTTTTTAATGGTTGTTTATTTTGAGAAAGAGAGTATGAACAGGAGAGAGGCAGAAAGAATGGGAGAGAGAGGATCCCAAGCAGGCTCCATGCTGTCAGCACAGGGCCCAGTGGGGGGGCTCGAACTCACAAACCCCGAGATCATGACCTGAGCCAAAACCAAGAATCAGACGCTTAACCTACTGAGTGCCCCAGGTGCCCCAGAGCATTCTGAGCTAATTTGTAAAGGAAGAATGAGGCTGTGTGGCCACAGAAAGGAAATAAAGCAACAGAAATAATAAGTGGCAGCAGAAACAAACAATTTCAAACCAAATGAAACCAGGCTCCCAGTCACACCAAGCTCAATGGAACATGGGGCCCTAGAGCTCTGCACCTCTCCGAGCCTCATTTCTTCACCTGCAAAACGAGGCCACTAACCATTCCTCTGTTTTTTAACCTTTTTTTGTCTTTATTTACTTTTTTTTGAGAGACAGAGTGTGCACCGGGGGAGGGGCAGAGAGAGGGGGAGACACGGTATCCGAAGCAGGCTCCAGGCTCCTGGCTGTCAGCACAGAGCCCGATGTGGGGCTTGAACATACAGATTGTGAGATCATCACCTGAGCTGAGGTCAGACGCTTCATCAACTGAGCCACCAGGCGCCCCTACGCATTCGTCTTGTTCCCTCCGAACCAGGTGAGGAGTAACGCTACTCACCCAGTGAGTCCCACATGTAATGAGGATTAAAGCCCTTTGTCCGGCCCACGAAACATGCGCACTGTTAAAAGACGGCATAAAGCCCCCTTTGGCAACAGCCTGCTGGAGAAGCACAGAGTACTCCGCTGTGGGATGCACTTGCAGAGCCTCAAGAAACCCCCGGCCGCAGCGCAGGCTGGCCTCACCTCTCGGCTGCCGCAGTGGCTGCGGCATTCATGGCGAAGTGGCGGATGGTGCTCTCCTCCAGGTACTTCTGCTCCCACTTGGTCATGTCGGCCTCGAGGGCCAGGATCCGCTCCTCCTTCTCCCTCACAAGTTCCAAGAGGGCTGGGGCGTTATACTCCGGCACACTGGCTGGCTGCCCGTTTCCATGTTTCTGCAGAAGCGGAAGAAAGAACACCTCGATCCAGAAAAGGGCCAGAGCGTGTACACCGTGCACAGCACGCGTGCTTCATGCGTGCTCCCTCTCCAGTGAGGAGAAGACAGACTCTGCAGCTCTCACCGCCAGGCTACCTCACCTCCCAAAGTCCTCCATCTCATGTCCTCCTCACGGAAGCATCTGAGGCAACATCATCCCAGTGTTAGAGATGAGAAAAGGAAGCCTCTGAGAGGCTAACGGAGCTATTCCATACCTCTCAGCTACTCAGGAGGAGGCTCACACCGGGGTCTGTCCGGCCACACAGCTCCGCACGACAAGCAGCTTGTCTCATGTCCTGTCATTCATTTATACCAAAAACGAAAACGGGAACTAGGGCTTGGCCTGCTGGTCTAGGGCATTTTCCCTGGAGGTCAAGGAAGTGACTCCCACTGTCTGTTGCCCCCTGAGGCTGGGAGATAAAATGTAAAGGCAAAGGAAGGGGGAGTCAGATGCCCTGATGTTCATGTCCGCCCCCCTCCCCCACACTCATCTGGGACACAGAGGAATGAGTGCCTGCTTAGAATCAAATAAGATAATTCATATGAAAACACTTATGAATTTGAAAGGGCTAACCAAAGTAAAGCGCTACCAGAAACCTCGAATGCAAGTCGAGCTTGTTTTTCAGCCCTTTCTTTTCATCTGTGTCTGGAAGCTAGGAAATAAATCGGTGGTGTTCTCTGGACACCAGTATAAGCAGAGGATGCTGACACATCAGATTTCCCCCCTTTTGACTCAGGGATACTATTTCCTCTGAACAGCATGGCTTCCAGGATGGCAGGCTTCTGAGGAAGTTCTACGTTCAGGAGAGAAGTTCACCCCAGTTATTCTATGTCCTGGCACTCACACTGCCCTCGTGTTTTCCAGTGGTCACAAACTTGCAGGGCTGGCTGCAAGGTGAAGGGTACCTGAACACTGCACCCCGAAGTACATCACGGAGCAACAGCTCACACACAACCTGCAGTCACAGAGTCCGATCCTACCACAGACACGACAGCAGATGGCCAGGGGCTTTCTAGAACCCATATGTTTCTACTCAATTTTTTAAAGCTATAATTACAAATATTCTAGAATCTGGTGGTTGGTTGCCAGTAACCAACAGCTAAGCAGGAATGGAGCAGAAAGCACTAACCGTCATCAACCTGTCCAGGAAGGCGCTGAACCCCCCTCCGGCCAGACACTGGCCGCAAGCAGGGGGGAGTCCACCGAGAGCCAGTCCATCGAGATGTGAAGCTCCACTGTTAGAAACTCTCTAAGAACAATATCCCACAGCCTGGCTAAGCTGCGATCCCTGCTTGTCATTTTCTAAATCCCTCGTGATGCCATCACAGCTGGCTTATTTCTGCAACATCCTCCTGACCTCTCATGAGATCACGGCACCTCTTCCCAGGGCCCTTCATTCAGGTCATTAAGAGTTATTTAAATAAATGCATGAATTTCAACGTTCAAGAACACAGAGACAGCACGGTCTAATGGGTACATATCCTGGCCAGAAAAACGGGTTGAGGGTCAGGCGGGCCAGCTTCTGCTGCCCACTCAGTTGGTCCGCAAATATTTACGGAACATGTACCCTGTGCTGGGGATACCACAGTGAACAACACACATATAATCTTTGTCCTTCATGTTTTCACCTGGGAGGAATGTCCTAATTAGCTAATGACCTTGGGCTGGCCTCTTAACTGCCCTGGGCCTAATTTTTGTCTTAAAGAACATTCCCCACTTCTCTCTTCTACCTCATAGGACTGTTGGGGTAGCAAGATGTGAAAATTATTTTGAGCTCTTTGCAAGAAAGATAAAATTGTGAATTCTTAAAAATGCTCATTTCCCTTCCTCTTACCTTCATTTCTCCTTTTCCTCCTCTCAGCCTCAAATGATGCTAAGTACTATTTTACCTCCCAAGGTGGAGAGAGATTACTGATAATAACAAGGATAATGGAGTTGAGTCTGGTTTCATAGCACTCAAAATAGAAGATCCAAGGATAAGTAATCTAACTGCAGGGTGTGGGTGGCACATTAACTGAAAAAGAACATTCTTTTTTGCTTTGAGTATTGAGACATGCCCCTTTTGTCAGCCAAAGACTCATAAGTACCCACTGGGTGCCAGCACAGTACCAGGCACCAGAGAAGCCGGCCCTCAATTTGGGGAGGTTAAGATCTCAGTGACTGAGAAGAACTGAAGGGTGGGCCTTAAGTACCAGCGAATATGGCACAGGTTAGATGGATCTGAAGTCCAGAGACAGACTCACCCTTCCTATGAGCTATCAACTAAGCCAATATGGCGGGAGGCTGGGTGGGTTCCTTAATTTTCTGGACAATCTCACTAACGCTCCCTTCCCTAGCCAAGTACACATACCCCGAGGGAAATGTGTGTGCCTGCCATGAGAAAGAGCTGAGCTGGCCTGAACAGATGCTTTCAAGTGTTTTCAAGTATTGCAACCACAACCACTATGCTCTATCCAGTAGATAATTCCATGGAGTCCTGTTTTGTGTTTCCCTGGTTCCTAACATAGAACACACCCTTCACCAGCTGCAAAGAGGGTCAGCCCACCACACTGGCTGAGGACACACAAGCCCAGGCTCTCTCTGGAGCCAGGAACCAGTGCATAATGGAGCCTGGCCCAGCTGCAGAACTTCCCTGCATGACTTTTCCCCTTGCCGAGGCACATATGGGCCCTAGGCTGGGTCGTTGTGCTCGAAGCCTATTAACAGCTAAGTCATGTGGACAGCTGTTATTGGCAGAAAGAAGGAAAGACAGAAGGACTAGGAGCTTATGGCCAGTATTATATTCTAGTGATAGTCCTGAATCCTTCCTCTCCTTTATTTCTGAACACTCACTGATGATCATGTCCTACTAATTTTGCCATCTTACTGGCTCCTTCATGGAATCCCACTTGAGGACATCACAGCCTGAATGTTGGCTCCTCTCACTTCAACATTCACCCCTCCAGACCCTCCAGACACTACCAGAGGGCTCTTTCTCTGGTCCTTTGTACCATTTTCCTCTCTGCCTTAACCCCCCCCCCGCCCCCCCCGGTCACTGGCTCTCTGCTGACTACAGGAGAAAGTCCAATCTCTCAACCTGACTGAATGCCTCCTCACAAGCCACCTCACTGCTTTCTCCCAGTAGCTAGTTGCACCCAGCCATCCAGAACTCGCCATACTGTCTCATACCTCTCTCCTCCATGCAAAATCCTCCTCCTGTCTCTGATGTTCTTCCCCCAGAATGCCCAACAAACTCATCTTTCAAAGTCCAACTCAAGTGTCCTCCTCTGTGAAGCTGTCTCCAGCCACACTGTGCTGTGCCCTGCCCCTGGTGGCCACCACTTTCCCTCTTTTGTCACTGCAATGAGCAGATTGCCTGGTTCCTGCACTGGCCACTATGCTAGTTCACTGGGGACGGAGTTCTCATTCACCAATGCACAGTGCACAGCCTGAACCACAGCATGTGCTGTGCTGCAGAACAGGTGCTGGATGGATGTGTGGCCCCAGCCTCACCTGCCGGGTCCTCAGCCTCACCTGCTGGGTCCTCAGCGCATCGAGCTCTCTCTCCAGCCAGGTCCGCAGTCTCCGCTCCATCTGTTCTCGCTTCTCACACGCAGACTGCAGCTGGCTCAGGGCCTGCTGGAGCTTCTCAACCTTCTCCACATAGGCTTGCTTCTCACGTAGCTGAGCAGAGGACAGTGAACAGCGGCAGAGAACTCAGAGAGGCAGCACTCAAAGCTGAGGTGGAGGTGGGGGGTCAGGGTACCTGGGATCCTATCTGAACTGCAAGTGTTTGTGCCTTCCCTACCGCCACCCCCCTGGTGTGCTGGGACAGAGAGGATTTAGACAAAGGCCGCCAGGAATTAAAGGCCCTACCAGGGCACTTGCTCTCAGTAGCGTGCGCTGCTCTGAGCTCCATCCTTGGTTACTGCTTAATGATTACAGCATTTGCAGACACTGACAAAGAAACTAGCAAAGAGCTTTCAATGCCACAAGGCAAGGCTTATTCTATAGTGTTAACTAAAAAACCCAGAATCAAAAACTAAACACATACACGTTGCCTGCCCGTATATCTATCTATTATGTACATGTAAAAAGAGACTGGAAGGGGCACCTGGGTGGCTTAGTCAGTTAAGCATCCCACTCTTGATTTTGGCTCTGGTCATGATCCCATGGCCGTTCATGGGATGGAGCCCTGTATTGGGCTCTGTGCTGACAGCATGGAGCCTGCTTGGGATTCTCTCTCTCTCCCTCTCTCTCTGCCCCTCCCCCACGCACATTTGCCCTCTCTCTCAAAATAAATAAATAAACATTAAAAAAAAAAGACCGGAAATACTTAAAAAGCATCACCATGTTTATGTGTATGGCACAACAGTAATTTCCCATTTTCCTTATTATCTTCTGTAGTTTTCAAATCTTCTATATAACTATAGGTGTATGTATACATGCATGTGTACCCATTTGTGTGTGGATAAATACATAATTTCCTATCTGGATATCTGTGGAGTAACTTTCTCCTAAAGACTTCAGAGCCCTTTACAGAGGGGTAGTTAACAGCCCTGAAGAGACAGGAAGGGCACAGTGAACACTCAAACGTCACCATAACTGAGGAAACAGAAATTAAGGTGGAAAGGATTTATGTAAATGTCCCATCAGGCACAGATTTAGAATCATGAAAACTTTGTTTTCTTCCAATGAGGAGTCTGGCCCATGTTCACAAATCCTAGGTGCATTTCTAACTTTCTGGGAATTGGCTCATGCCAAAAACCAGGCTGAGGCGCTGACTTGATCTGGTCGTGGGTGAAAAGACACCAGATGGTATTTGCCGTCTGCACCTGGGCGTGCTGATGCCTCACAGGTGATTCAGATCCTGAGTTCAGCCTATGACTGCACTGGCAAGCCGGAACAGGCTAGCGATTGAAGAGCCTGCTGCAAAAGGTGGTTTCTCACTTAGCAGACAGCACCGTACTGAGCTATGCCTGTATCCCGGCCAAAGCCACAGAAATAAAATGGAAGTGCTTCCGATGTTTTGGCACAGGGGGCAGCAACCTTACAGCCTTCTCTAAACCTGCTCTTGGCATCAGTTTCCATCAGGCACTTTTTTTTTTTTAATGTTTTCTTTATTTCTGAGAAAGAGAGAGAGACAGCGTGAGCAGGGGAGAGTGAGAGAGAGAGGGAGATACAGAATCTGAAACAGGCTCCAGGCTCTGAGCTAGCTGTCAGCACAGAGCCCGATATTGGGCTCGAACCCAAGAACCGTGAAATCATGACCTCAGCTGCAGTTGTTTAGCGACTGAGACACCCAGGCGCCCCTCCATCAGGCCCTTTTATTCACCATGCTTTTGATCATTTGATTCAACTGAATAGACACTTAAGGACCTACTAACTGCAGGTTCCTGTGTCCGAAGCTGATTGGCCTGATGAAAAATTTTGTGAATACCATTCATACACTACTTACAGCACATCCTATGTGTATACAGTTTTCTGCATGTGCAGCCCTAAGAACAGATGGGCCATGAGATCTGTTCATCATGGTGCCTTCTGGGCAGAGTACACTGTATGTCCCTAATGCGCGCAACAGTACTCGACACCCAGCAAAATACTCAACAAATGTCTGCTAAACAGAGAACTGTTATTCCTAATCAATAGCAAGATCCTTGAAGGCCTAGATCTGCCTCATTTACCTCTGTATCAGCGTTAAATCTAGCAAAGAGTATATTAGGATGAGGACAATTAAGAATAACAGTTAAGAGGCACCTGGGTGGCTCAGTCGGTTAAGCGACCGACTCTCGATTTTGGGTTAGGTCGTGATCTCATGGTTCATGAGTTCAAACCCCTCACTGGGCTCTGCTCTGACAGTGTGAAGCCTGCTTGGGATTCTCTCTCTCCCTCTTTCTCTGCCCCAGTGCTCTCCCTCTGCCTCAAAATAAATAAATAACATTAAAAAAGAAGAATAACAGTTAAAAATATCAGCCAACATTTTTGGAGCTCCTCCAGGCCAAGCATTGTGCTTTATATGCAATTATCTCATTTAATCTTCCTGATGACAGTCAGAACACAACTGCTCTGTTATCTCCATTTAAGAGAGGGAAGACTGAGACTTGAAGAGGTTACAGGACTTGCTCAAGGTCACACACTGACAGATCCCAGGGTCAGGATTCTAATTCACCGTAGTCCTGGCTCTGGAGTCGCTGCCCTTAGCCATCATGGGAAGTCAGGATAAGCACTCAGTATGAGCTACCTGAACTCAATAAAGACCCTTCAAAAGAACAGGGAGTCGTGCTGGAAGGGAGACAAAAAAGAGATTTTGGGATGCAATCAAAGACTTGTTTCTGTAACAAGAAAAGATCCATATTAGTGATTATAAAAAATTGGTCTTTAAGGAACTCACAATTAGCTTATATTTTATTAGAAGTATTAAAATGAAAAGATTTAAAAAAATTTAATTCTCTTTGGCTCCACACACGGAGATGGAGCCTGAATAAGAAATTTCAGTTATAACCATAATGAGGAGTCCTGGGCCTCCTTTCTCAAAACAGACCCTGTGTCCTTCAGGGATTAAGGTTGCTTTCTGCGGCAAACGTACTTCCTATTTAATGAGTGGCAACAGAGAATCCTCCGGGACTGCGGCTTGGGGTCCTCACACTAGTCTTAAAATTGCGGTTTCTGCAGAGGCACCTGGAAGGCTGAGTCAGGTAAGCGTCGAGCTCTTGATTTCAGCTCAGACCAGGATCTCATGGTTCATGAGACTGAGCCTCGAGTCGGGCTCTATGGGCGGCATAGAACCTGCTTGGAATTCTCTCTCTCCCTCTCTCTTTGCTTCCCCCCCCCCAACTCTTTCATGTACACACTTGCTCTCTCTCTCCCTCTCTCAAAAATAAACATTTTTTAATTGCAGTTTCTACATAGGACTTGTGGCTTTAAAAGGCTTCTAATAGGCAAGACCTTTGTTAATTTAACCATCTCCCCCTTCAGCTGCTCGAACCTTGAAGCCGAAGGTGCTGGGACGCCCCTGTTACCCGGCGTCAGGAGGTGTCTTCCGAAGGAGCAGCTTTTCATCTTCAGCAACAGTTGGATTAACAAGAGCACTGTTTTCTGCATGCCAAGCACCAAGGTCAGTACTCTGTGGAATATGAGCTTCTATTTCCGACGTGGCTCTGGGCAGGGCAGCGCCCTAACAGGGGGGCCTTGCCACCTCAGGGGGCTAACGGGGGCGGCGCAGCAGGCTACCTGCCTGGGCCTCTCCTTTTCTGCCACCGTGTCGACAGCCTGACCCTCAGAACCTCAGCAATGGTCGTTCTTCCACAGCAGGCTTAGAGGCAAAGTCTCCCTCGCAAAACTTAATCTAAAGGGCTGATTTAATCAGAAACCACTAAATCCATAATTCTTGAGAGGGATCAAACTTTCCTGCACTAGCGGGGTGACTGCCCAGCTGAGCCAACTTCTGGGAACTGAAGACGGGTTTGCTGCATGCCACACCCACTCCTCCCAATCAGAGCCTTCTGCCTTTTTTTTTCTTAATGCAATCAAAAGCCCAAAGACAGAGCAGATAAACTATTTTTTAAAAGAAAAACTGTTAGTCTCTTCTCTCCACAGGCACCAGTGGTTTTCAGTCCTTCCATTTATTTCCAGCCCTGGACACTTGCCCACCAGTGGGCTGCAGGCTGGATTTCAGGCGGGAAGTGAGCTCTCTCACGGCTGTCTTTCTATTCTGCCTCGTTCTGGGCTGGATAAACTGTGTCTGTATGAACTTTTATTTGGGAGGCCTCCTACATCCCTCCCCCTGACTCAATGCGATGGAGTTGGCTCCAGGCAGGGGTGCTGATTAGGAAAAGGAAGTGGAGGCCCTCAGGGCACTGCCCGCACCCCATCTCACCTCCTCCTCCAGCTTGATGACCCTGGCCTGGGCGTTGCTCAGAGCCTGGTCCAGGATCTCGATGTGTCTCCGGTGGTCTTCGCTGGCGGTTCGCACTGCTGCTAACTCCATTTCCAACTTCTCCTTCTCCTTCAAGAATTCTTTGTCTAAAAGGGAGACAGAACAAAACCACCTCTATCAGAGAGCACTCACCCTCTGGGCTCGTGGCCAGTCTACATCTGGCAAGGATTAGGAATAAAAAAGCATACAGAGAGTAGAGGGTTGAATTACTGCTTTTGCTCCCTCTTAATAGTGGTGATGTGTGCGGTAAGGGTTTGCTCAAAAACCGCTGTTAACTCTCGATCCATTCCAGGTCACAGTTGCAGAGATGAACAGTACACAAAGAACCAGTGACCCCACGTTCTCTATAACTCATTTCTGTGCAACATTTACTTTCATGCTTCAAATTAACCTTGTACCTACGATTTCGCTTTATGCTCACACCTCCCCTACCTCCATCTTCCAAACCGGTGATGAAAGGGCAGGCAGGCCTAACAATAATACTAATATTCTCATCCAGAGAAAAATAAACCAAGGTCCAGAAGGTTCAGCTCTTTGGCTGACACCGGAGAACAGAGGGGAGCTCTGGCCCAGGCCTCCAATCTTGAGCTGGACCCTCTTCCCATATAACCTGGACCCCCACATTTTCTCCTAGTTCTGTTCAAGAGGGGAAAGGGAAATTGCTCTGGATTTAGGAAAATGTCTTCTCATTCACTGTCTCTTTGCACAAGGAAAGCAAGGGCCGCTGCATTCAGTAGCTTCCACACCACCTTCCGGTAGACTGACTATCATGTTAGTTTAAGCAGAGACGGCCAATGGTATCACGGGATCAGTATTATTTATCGAAGACATTCTTCCTGGCAACAAAAGCAATACACTTTATTTTGAAAATAAATCCGAATGTTTCATCACGTTGTATGTAATATGGAAAAGCTTGAATGAATTCACTGTGCAAGATTAAAGGATTGGTTAAACAAACTACTTTAAGCCCTACAATAGCCTAGGTTGCAGCCATTAAACATTAAATAAGATATTATCAGTGACACGGAAAAACACTTCATTATTGAAAAGAAGTGGCTACATAAACCCTACTCATGCTATTCCACTGTTGTGAAAAATAAGGCATATGCAACAGCTGCAGCAAGTTAGAAACTGATTTCTTCGGGCCCACGCCACTCGAATGCTTCAGACAGTTATCGGGATCCTTTGGCAACCCGCACCGAAACACAGAGAACCAAAGTGCAGAAGCTACACCAGCGTGTGCCCATGGTTTCACTCATTCGCATATCCTCACAGAGTCATCCATTAATTCAACAAAGAGTTATCAAACAGTAAGAATCAGCCCTGTGGGCACGGAAGCAATGGAGAAAGAATGCTGTGCTTAAGAAGCAGGAAACATGCTTTTGAATACAGGGCATGAGACTAAAAAAAGACACTTTAAGCCTACAAATAAGCATTTAACAAACTCCTAATTTTAGAGCCGGAAGGGATCATAGGAAATAACCCCCTCTAGTTCCACCGCTACTTTATGAGTGAAGAAAGGACAGCGCAAGAGCGAAGGCACCTGTCCAAGGTCCCCCTGCCAGCTGGCGTGGAGCTAGGGCCTGAACACGGGTCTCCTGATGTCCCAGTACAATGTCCTTCCCCCTTGACTGCGCTGACCCTGCACCGTGAGGTCATGTCGACAGGATCCAAGTGCAAGTGGAACAGCTTCAGCACTGGCAGCCTGGGTAGCTTTGTATAGCTAAGTGGCAGAAACAATGGCATCTGCTGGAAATAAAATGAAGCCACCAAGATCCTAACCCCGAACACAGAATTACTTGGGGGCTATTTATGTGCCTCACTGCAACAACCAACATCACTCCCCACTTCTCCCTTTCAGCGGCATCTGAAATACTCTCTCTGAAACTTCTTTCCTAATCCATGGAGAATGGCCACGCGAAAGGCCCAAACAAATGGGTCAGTAGCAGCCCACTGACTTTGCGCCCCACGCTCCACAGCCCTGAACGACCCAGAGCCTTTCACTCTTCCTGTGCAGAGTCAATGACATTTGAAGGCTAGCTGTTTGGGCAACAGCTCAACAGCCAGGGGGCCCACTGGCCTTGTCCGGGTTCTGGAGGGCACCCAGGAGTTACTCAGCATGCTTGGGAAAGAGACGCTGGATTTCAGGGCTCCTGCCTGCTTATCAGCCTAAGCGTAAAAGTTATTCTCTTTCTTGAGGACAGCGAAGGACATGTCGATTTTGACCAGAAGAAGGTAAAAGGATAGACAGAGCTCAAGACTAGAAGCCACTTAAGTTCTGCAAATTGATGATCATAATTATTTCTGCATCACAATGACAGGTATTCATATTTCTGAATTAAGAATCCCTCCCCTCCTATACACACACACACACACACACACACACACACACACACACACAGGTGGACACACTGGATTCTAGCATTTACTATTTGCTTGATATACTGTGGTTAAAGCATGGACCTCAACATCAGAAAACTAGATTCAAGTCCCAAGTTCACCACTTTCTATGCTTGAGGTCTCAAGCATGGTTAACCTGTCTCTGAGACTCAGCTCCCTCATCTAATCAAATCATCTAATGGGACTATCAGATGAGAAAGATAACATCTACAACACAGCGTCTTCAAACACGACTCTGCCGATGGAGATGAGGCCTATAAAGCAGAAGGACCTGAATATTCTAGGCATCTGTTTGGGTCATTATTGATTCCCTGAGCCTAGAAAAGTGCCTGGCTCAATGTAGTTGAATGAATGGATAAATCTCTACTATGTGCCAAGTTCGTCGCAAACCGTATAATAAGTGGTAGTTAGCTCTCGTTAGCTGCTAGCTATTTCCTGACAGCCTTTGTTCCACAGCTGTCCACTGTGCCACTGAGGCTGTGCTGACCATGGATGTCCCCGGTTCCCTTCTTTGCTGAGGCTCCCTGAACCTCACAGGCTACACCACCAGACAGAGATGGAGGTAATGAATGAAGACTCCATTAGCTCTGGACTGCTTTGCAGTCCTCTGAAATTCACAGGTCGCAACATCTCTGTTATGAGTTTGATCACCTTAAATTTCAGGCTGCAGCAATGTCACTTAGTATCACTCACACTGGCTCAGAACTCCTTGTCCACTGATAAGAAGCAGTGGTGCTCTGGATGATAAAGTTTTAAAAACAATGTTCTTGACAGCAGCAACAGTAACAAAATCTGCTCGTGTTTGTTAAATGACTACCGTGTTCCAAAAATGGTGACTTAATTCCCTTTAATTATTCCCTTTATTCTAAATTTACTGTGGAATTATTATCCCCATTATTATTTCCACATTCCAACAGGTTAAGTCACATGCCCACAGAAGTGGGACCGCTCTGTCAACGGCAGAGGCAGAAAGTGCTTTTGTGCCTAACTCAAGTTCACAAGCATAGCGCTATGTGTCTCCCCTGAGGCACAGAATATAGCGCAGAATACAGAGGCAGAAAGTACACGAGAGCTCCATGACGCTCATTATTACAAGACTTACATATGTCACAGGCTGTATCATATTTCTCCAAACAGAGCAACCCCATCCACACGTATATCCCTCTGCAAATATTAATTAAGCATCTATTACATGGAGGCATCAGAGAGTACTGTGAAAAGCTTGGTACTAGAAGTAAATTGCCTAGATTCATGTCCAGCTCTACCACTTACAGTTCTGTGACTTTGGGGACAAATGGACTAGCCTTTGAAGTGAGGATCACAACAGCACCTACTTGGAAAATGCATAAGGTATGGGGTGGGGCACATGGGTGGCTCAGTCGGTTGAGCATCAGACTTTGGCTCAGGTTGTGATCTCACGGTTGGTGAGTTCGAGACCTGTGTTGGGCTCTCTGCTGTCAGTGCAGAGCCTGGAGCCCACTTTGGATCCTCTGCCCCCCACTTCCCTTTCTGCCCCTCTACTGCTTGTGTGCTGTCTCTCAAAAATAAACATTAAAAAATGCATATGGTAAGTACTCAGTAAATGTCAACTATGATAATGCTGTGGTTATTGCTGGTGTTCTTGAAGGCGTAATAAATTCAGGGGCTGCAAGATGAGTAGGTTGTAGCGTTTTCCTCTCATTCAGGCAGGAAGTGACACAAGGACACACACAAAACAATGTGACAGGTCACACTAACATGCCTGAACAGGTGCTGTGAGAACACAGAGAGAACGTCTAATTCAGGCTAGTGTGTGAGGAGGGGGAGTGTCAAGGCAGTGAGCCTGTGTGGGGGATGCTGGCTCTGACCCTGGAAACATAGGACTGAGGGGTGTCAGGGCCATTCTAAAAGGTCCTCTCTCAGGAGATGCCAAGGGAAAGCCCCATGGGTGAGGTCACTGCATAAGACGGTCCCTTCAGCTTACTAGTAGTTAAGCCCCATGGGCTATCTCAAGAAAGACCAGCCTCACACTGAATTCTTGGTTGGGCTCCAATGTATATACTGAGAATTCCTAGAACAGGCAAGTTGACACAAGAGAACTCTTGCCCAGAATGGTCCGTTTACTCAGTGGATATGAATTACCCTGAGCTGCATGGAGCAGCGGGTTGTTTAGCACATGGCCCCAGGCCCATTTACACAGAGGATGTCTGCTCATATACTGTTTACTTTGGAAAGAACAGCGGTGGTATGGCTTTGCCCGGCCGACCTGGTTTGATTCTGGCACCTTCACACACACCAGTTCACCTTGGACATGTGAGATGTCCCGGACTCCGTCCCCTCAAATGGAATGAACAGGATCATTTGCATGACCGATGTGAGGATTAGGGTGGCTATCCGGAAAACACCTCCCATGGGGCTTGGCACATAACAGGTACTTGAAAAATAACGTGAGCTGACGTATTACTGGGGGCTTACCATGTCTGTCCTCTGCTTTATAACAGCACCTCCCTTACTCCTCCTAACAACTTGGTTAGACAACAGAGAAAACCAGAGAGAAGTGAGCTGCGACACTAGTACAGGTCAAATGGTAGTTGCTTTTCTGCCGCCACCCACAGGGTTAGGCTCTTTCCTAAGGAGCGCGCAAACGTGGATGTAAACTAGAACTGGCCCAATAATTCAAAGACGCTCCCTTTTCATCTTACCTTCTCCTCTGCCAGTTCTAGGGAAGGTCGAATGGACAGTCTGTCGAAGGTGCTTCTGCAAATGCTACCTGAGCACTGAGCTCGACAGTTGGCTGCACCACGGGATGATGGGCCCTCATAACCTCTGCTGGGAAATGCCAAGGATGGGGTATGTGCGTGGGGTGTGACAGTGGAGGTGCCAGGGCACCGTGTGCCAAGCTGCTGGTTTATAACTTGGTGCTCCAACTTACGGTGGGAATTCATGCGGGAGCAAAGCTGTGACCTGGCCCTTCTCAAGTAGGTATTAATTTCTAGGCCTCTCCTGATGTATAGGGTTTTAATGAGCTTTTCCCTGAACCCAATATAACTGAAGGAATGGGGAGACCAGCTGCTGCCAGCGTGGCCGAGGGCTGACTAATTTACTGGAATGCTTGGAAGGTAAAAGATAAGTCTTCCTTTCCCTGTTCCCTCCTTTCAGCCAGAACCAAGGTTTAACCCATTAACTGGCTGGTTCTGTGGGGATTTAGATCTGTCCCAGATCGTGCGCACATTCGTGTGCACATGTGCGTAGATATAAACACAGACCAAGCCAATTCTGTTCTAGTTCCAGATCCCATATGCTCACAAAGAAATGCACAACTGGCCTACTAACGGGCTGGTTCTTTGCAGTTATTTCCCTGGCACTTCTCAAGGAAGGTTCTTGTTGCCTTGCAGGTGGCAAGAGGAAGCGGTGGTGATGGAGCGAAGGGAGGAGAAGGCAGGCACAACCCAACACACCTCTCTGACATGCCAATGACCACAAGTCTCGTTCTGACGGAGGAGACTGATTTTAGGAGTAGAGTCTCTGGCTGCTCTGAGTAAAGAGAATGTAAAGGACTCTACAAGAGAACAGGCCACAGACAGTGGGAGTCAGAGGAGATGGGGCTGACAGTCCCCAGGCCCTCTGAGTACGACAGCAGAGTCCCCACGTCCAGCACCGGTGGGAGAGGGCCTGCAAGAGGCAAGTGCTTCCTCACTGGATCTCCATGGAGCAGACAACTTTCACAGAGTGGGGTACGACAATGCTCAATTTACAAGAGCCATTACTACAGTCCTCTACACACAGGGCTAATCTGGCAAGTCGCCATGAGTTCCCTACAAAGCTCCCTTCATCTGCCCCTACCTAGTACTCCCCATTTGAGGGGGTCAAACCTGAAGGGCCTTGTGCCCAAACCAGGCCAGAGTCTCTCATCCAGGAACATGAAAGTGGGAGCCATGGAGAGGCGTGATGCTGACGTGGGAACCTAGCTCTTAGGCTAGCAGCCATATTCCAGCATGTGCTTTGGAGAAACAGAGAAAGCCATTCTGTAGAGAATGAAGGATCAAGCACGTGGACATAAAAGGTGGATGAGAATCCATGGGTGACAGAGAGGGAGGAAAACAGAGCCATACAGACAAACACAGACCCCTAAATGCAAACTATGCCTTGATTCTCACAGACACGGAAACCCCCAGCCCCTGCCTGAACTTCCTGCCTGAGGGCTCCATTGCACATGGATCTACTTAGAAAACAGCCCTCTTATTTGGGCTTCAGCTACTAGCTCAGGCACATTTTCTTTTCATAATGAAAGATCACTAAGACACTTACTCTTCTTTCTTTACACGTCTATATCCTTCTCCACCAAGAAAAGACTTGGTAGTTTGGTTGACACCTTAGGAGGATGCTCACCAACAGTAATGGCATCCATTTTGGTAACTAGAAACTTCTCTGCACTGCTAACGAAATGGATTTCCTCTTGTGAAACGAAGTCCAAATACTTATTTGCCATATTCTCTCCCTAAAGTTTCTTTTCTTGTTTCTTCTTCCTCTCAGATGATTCGGCTCTGTGTTCCCTGGCACCATAGCTTATAACACTGAACAGATGTTTGGAAGAACTCTATTCCAAGGGCCAGCTACAAGCTATGAGGTAAGGGAAGAGTCAGATCCTTTTGGAAGTCCTGCTGACACTAAGAGTAATTTCTTTTTTCTGAGGTCATGTGAGTGCAAAGGCAAAAGGAGGGATTTCATTTAGTTCCCTATCTGCAACTTATCCAGGTTCATTCTGCCTCAGAAATATTTTACGTGGGAGTGCAATCTTTACATCTGCCCTCACCCCCTCACCTCAGTTTGAGAGTCAGACCGATGAACCCAGAAAGAGACCCCTCCCCACACTAAATATAATCCAAACAGGGCACTGTTTACATTATACAGGAGTGAGCTTTTGACATGAGGCTTATTTGATATAAAAGATCAAAGATGATCCCCCTTTAAAAGCCACACTAATTTAGAGATGAAAAGGTAATACAAAGCTGACCCCATAAACTGCTTGTCTGGCTTTTTGCTGTCTTCTTAAAATCGGCCAATCCGGCTTCTCAGGTAAGGAAGCGCGTTATTGCAGGGAAGGGTCTTCAGCTCCGGCAGCCCCGGTGTGCAAGGGTGGGTTGCCAGGCAACCGGAGACTCAGGAGAGGGTGTGAGTGGGCACTAAGTAGGTTTGTTAACAAACACTAGCGCTCTGGAGGGGGCATGTTTTACATGGCTCAGCCAACTGTTTTTATTTTTTTCTTAAATAGTTTATTGTCAAGTTGGTTTCCATATAACACCCAGTGCTCATCCCAACAAGTGCCCTCCTCCATGCCCATCTCCCTCTTTCCCGTCTCCCCCATCACCATCAGCCCTCAGTTTGTTCTCAGTATTCAAGAGTCTCTCATGGTTTGCCTCCCTCCCTCTCCCAAACTATTTTTCCCCTTCTTCTCCCCCCTGGTCCTCTGTTAAGTTCCTCCTAATCCACCTATACGTGCAAACATATGGTATCTGTCCTTTGACTTATTTCGCTCAGCATAACACCCTCAAGTTTCATCCATGTTGCTACACATGGCCAGATTTCATTCTTTCTCATTGCCATGTAGTATTCCATTGTACAGATAATTGCTTTTAAATGAATTCTCAGCAAGGGAAGTTAAGGCCAGGAGTTCAAACCCACCCAAGGAATGTGGGGGGCCAAGTAGAAGGGAGGGCATTCTGAAGAAGGCATCCTGTCTCAATTTAATTTCTTTCAATTTAAAAGGAAAAACAAATTCCCTTTTACACTGTGCTATGGTAGCAAAATTACTCCAAAATACTAATCAGTTTTTCAAGGCCCACCCTGAAAATTACAGGCTACATGAAGCTTTTCTGCTTCCTTTGATAAAACACATCTTTCCTGCAAGGGAGAGCCTGAAAACATATGCTTTGCTGGGAGGGCCGGGGGGGAGGCGGGGGGAAGTGGTCTTAACCAGCATATTAACCATATTCTACCTTGTAGTCCATATACAGGGGCCGGCGTCTGTCTGAATCTTCCTACTGAGCTTACTTCGTACTACCTTTGTAGGCTTTTAAGAATCTAAGATAACAGAAGGGTTTCCTAGGTGGAGAGCTATGCCAGGTTTAGGCAACAGCTTACTGAGGAAGAGGATGCTACTGATACATGATCAAGTTCGACCTCAGTCTTCAAAACTTTAACAAAAAATGAAAGTTTCAGATACTTCTCACTGGAAGGGGACAAAACCTAACCAGAAAATATTGTATTCATCTAATTCATCTAATGAAGGAAGACAATAATACAGTTTGGCCTTAACATACTTAAATTTTTGTTACTTTATAGAAGTTATCTTATATAGGCTCTTTAATATCCAGGCCTCAAAGTGAATTTGTAGCGCTGAAAGTAAGCTACCTTAGCTATAATGTGGTAAAAATATTTGAATACCAGCAGTCCTCTTCAATATAGTTGTCTTTTTTTTATGTTTATTTTTGTGTGTGTGTGAGAGAGAGAAAAAGAGAGCGTGAACAAGGGAGAGGCAGAGAGAGTTGGAGACACAGAAACCTAAGCAGGCTCCAGGTTCTGAGCTGTCAACACAGAGCCTGGTGCGGGGCTCAAACTCATGAGCTGTGAGATCAAGACCTGAGCCGAAGTCAGAAACTTAACCAACCGAGCCACCCAGGTGCCCCAATATAATTTTCTATAAATATAGTTTTTTAAATAAAATATAATCTCTTAAAATATAATTTTCCCTATTGTAGTCATTCTTCCTTTTGCATTTTAACCTTGGAAACTGTACTTACACATTTAGATATAATTTACAGGTACTGGTTTTTTTTTAACCTACCTAAATTTATGACCTATGCAGCTTGCTAACTTGCTTGACTGAATATACACCCATGTATCCGCTCAGCTTCCAAATATACTGTTCGACTTTCCACATTATTACGTTTTTTTACTTGAAATAAAAATGTACTACTACTCCTATATCACTGCCAATGGCAAAACAACAAATTCAGCAATGAATAACGCCACATAAATACTGGATATACCGGACATTGGTTTTGACTGCACGCATATTTCGTGAATCAATTATAAACCAAATTTTCGCTAGCCACCAGAGAACAGAAGTCCATCTTTTATTTTTGTCATTTCTTAATATGAAAAAATGAGCCACAGACACTTCTATTTAGTGTGGCTCCCTGTGTAGAAAACATCCACAAAACCTGGACATAGTATGGAGGGCAATGATGTAAAGACAGTGGAAACGGATGGAAGCGGACATGTGAGGGGAAGGGAAGGAAAGAGCTACATGTGCTGGACCTTGACAGAGGTGGTTGCTACATTTCCTCACACCATACACCTGAAACGTGTAAGCTTTACCATATATATATATATATATGTACGCATTATATATGTATATCTGTTTGAATTAAGACATTAGTTATACCATTATTAAAACATGTATATATAGAAAGCTATGGTTTTAAATGGGCTCTTTGAATGGCAGATAAGGTTTAACACCAACACCTGGCCCAGACAGACATTTATGCTGGGGAAGCTGTTTTCCCTGGGGAACCAAGCGGTCCATTCTAGGAAGGATCAAGGGGAAAGAAATGTGCTGCCTCCAGTTACGTTTCCTGCCTTCAACCTCTGTGACACCTCGTCGTTTTTGGAAGTTGCTTTGAACTAATCCTTTTCTTTCTCTTCCTTCTACCAAACCACGGTCTTAGTTAGCAAAAAGAAAATTAGTAACAGATGCATGCTTATTTTTCATGGTCTAAGACCAAATTTTCTGGACTTAACACAAACATTTTGTCGCCTCAAAGTTCTCTGACTCCACCGAGATGCAGCTGTCTATGCTCTCTCTACAATTCATGGACCAAAAATAGTCTTGAGAAGGAATTTCCAGGAACTGCACTGCAGAATTACCCACCGTATGCTGCTTGTTTTGTATCGTCTCAGAACAAAAAGTTTAATTTCACAGATATTTTGAGAAATCTTTTTTTTTTGTTTTTAGACTCTAGGTTCTATTCTGGTCTCAATGATTTTTTTGTTTCTGTAGCTGAAGAGAGACACTGGATTATCCAGTCCTTCTGTTATAACTGGCTGCGGTTCAAAGATAGATGTAGAAGTTGAAAGTCCAGAATATTAATTCCAGTAGTTAGAACTCAGTTGAGGGGAAGACCCAAACATTATTAGTGTAAGTCACGGTGCTGGGCTAAATAATTTGCAACCAAGTAATAATTCTAGTAAGGGATTATGTATGTTTGTCCCGCTATCCCAGATTCTTCTTGAGGTAAAAATGTGAAATCTTTCATCACCCTCAGAGCCAAAAGAGATGACCTTTGCAGAAGGGGAAGAAAAAACATAAGAACAAGGAAGTTCTAATTGCCGTTGTGGTTTAGCCATTAAACACCTACGGGGCCTTGGGCAAACCACTGGATCGTTCTTGGCTGTGATTTCTTCGTTAGTAAAACATGCAGGCTACACTAAATGTGTTCTAAAATCACTGGGAGTCCCCTGCTGCCACCCTTCATATTACAACCTCTCTCTGCCTTCCAGTATATAAGAAGGGCAACCCCACTGAGGGCCAGCTCAGTAAGTTTGGGCCCCAGACTCAGAATGACCTGGGTTCGAAACCCGTCTGCCCCACTTACCACCTTGTATGACCATGGACAAGCTACTTAACCTTCCTGTGCCTCAGGGCATCTGCAAAACACCTAGAATACAGACCTCACAGGTTGTCTGGAGCATTAAAATACACAGTGTACCTACAGAGGCTAGCAGAGTAAGTGCTCAATTAATGCTGGCAGCTGTTACTGCTCTTACACCCAGGCTGGCCTGAACCAGGACCCGCAGGACAGGTTTAAGGGGGCAAACTGCAACCCCACCTGAGGATAAACCTTTAGCCGTCAGCTCAACAGCCTCTGAGGATACTGTCACTCACAGAGACAATGAGATGGCCTTTTAATGAGCTTCAGTTCGTAAGACACACGCATTGCTCGTGACCAGATTTGTGACCTTCGAGGTCTCCTCCAAGATCTGCAGACCTCATCTCCCAGGAGGCTGCTTATGGGAGGAACTTCGGGCCCTGCTGGGAAAGGCACCCCTAAGACTTCACTATGCAGGCAGTTATCCTGCATCCTTCAGGATGCCAGTCCTCCATCATTATCGAATTCCTGATCCTCACTGGGAGCTAAGCCTTGTGCCTGAACTTCTACATGCCTCGGTTTATCTAAAATGATAATCATCATGCTTCCCTGATTAGGGATGAAGTAAAAGAGGACTGTGAAACTCCCAGGAAAGGAAATAACAATTACATCTGGGGAAATTCACAAAGTGAGATCTAGGGAATACTTCAGGAGGGCTGCATTTTCCATGTTCCTTTTACTGAGGTTCCTTCTTTTTCCATCCTTCCATGACTTGTACCTGGGACACAGGTCAGCTTATGATGGCCTATGAACCAAATCCCACAGGCTGATTCTGTTTACAATCAAGTTTCATTGGAACTCAGCCACACCCACATGTTGATGGACCATCTATGGCAGCCTTCAGGCTAAAAGGACAGAGCGGAGTAGTTGTGGCCCCTGAGCCTAAAATTATTTACCATCTGGCCCTTTACAGAAAGAGTTTGCTCATCTGTGGCCCAGAACACAACTAGTTCAGAGGAGATAGCCAATAACTACTTGGTTACATGAGAATCATCATCATTTTATTCAGTAGCCAACAAATACCTATTAAATGACTCTAAGTGCCAGGCACTATACCAGGTTCTGGAGATAAATGAGCTGGGACTGCAACAGGGAGGGTGACAGACAGGGCCCCAACCCTCATGCTGCATCTGGTTTAGGAAAGGAAGACAGAAAATGACCATCCAAACAGTTATTTATATACAACCGTAATGGGTGCTTACAAGGGAAAAAGTACCAGGCGTAGGAGGAGAATGTAAAAGGAAGACTTCACCCTATTCTCAAAGACTTCTCTGGGAATTGCCTTTCGCGCTGAGACCTGGGATCCTGGATTTCCTGGTTCTGAACCGCCAGGGAAAGTGAGGGTTTCCTGATGATACATGAAATGCACATGGACTTCAGCATGTATTTCATCTTGTGCTAGTCCATCCATCTAGGTATTAGTACCAAGAAACGTGGACTCTAATAAAGTTAAAGACATTTGATTTTTCAATCCCCATAACAGGAATGCCAAGGAGCTACACAGTTTTAAAAGCAACAATGTGAAACTCATAACTCACATTCAGTTGTCAGAGACTAGGGCTCACACATGATCAAGAGACAGTTCTTTAATCAGCTCTGGTTCTTTAAGCACAGAAAAATCAGCCAGATTGAATAATGTTAATTTTCACACTTGGGGAGATGCGACTGAACATAAACAGATGCCTGCGGCCTGGGTGTACTTCTGGCTGTCATGTAGGCTTGACGTTTCTCAGTGCTGTCTGTCAAGGTTGATCGAGTGGTGTAAGCATGCACATGCTCTGCCTTCCAAATTCAGCAAGGCTCAGTGAGCCACGCAGGCATTCTGTGGGAATGCGGCCCATCTCCCCCCTGCCCTGAAAGCTGGCAGGTCCTTCCAGGGAATGTGAGAGCTGAAGTCAATGGAGGATGCGTGGAGGCAGGAAGAAGTTTGCAGAATAAATGCATTTTATAAAGCCTCTGCGTTTCCTGTCACCGGTTATCCCCCAGAGCTCTGGTGGCTAAATGAGATCTATTTCTTTAGAAGAAATGGAGACACAGGGAGATTAAGCATCTTTCTTCAAGTCAATGAGTACGTGAGTGAGAGACCAGGATTCAGGACATGCAGCACCTGAGCCACGATCATTTGCTTGGGCTTGTACCTACAAAACTTTGGGTATTTAGGACTGCACAGACCTATTAAACACAGGGGTCGTCTTCAAGGAGCATCAGTTCATTCAGGGCAAGAACATTTTCTTGACTTAAATGATACTGCCTTGGCAGGTTTCATGGACAAGTCCTTTCTCTTGCCCAGGCACTGAACTGTGGTGTCTGGAATGGTCTATGGATTGGTCAGCGTGAGCATCTGGCCAGTTGCTACAAAAACCTTAATATACCACAGCCAACTCTCATCTCCAACACAACCACAATGGAGTAAAAGAGAAGGAGTCAAGGGAACCAAAATCAACTCTATTAATACCAACATTCAAGAAAAATACTATAAAATACTATGATCCTTATTAGTAAAAGATTTCCCTTGCCTCAATATCCTCCTACCTGGAAAAAAAGGAGGGAAGGAAGAAGGCAATTTGAGCATTTTCAAGTTGCTTCTATTCTGATACTTCTTTTTAATAATTTGCCTAATGTCTTAAAATAAGGCATTATTATCTCCAAATATGACTGGGAGATACTGAGCTTAAAAGAACAATTTGATACTGATGCTGCATAAGGATTATTTCCAGCCTAATGTTACAAGGACTTTCCACTTTTATTCATTCCCTCAATACACACTTATCGAGTGCCAGGAAGATAAAAAGGTTCAAGGGCTTGTAGTGCAGGGTGGGGATGGGTACTGTGGATATTGGTAAAGAATGCCTTCTCCCACCTAGAAGAGGAGATCTCTGCCAATAAATTACACCCTTATGGAATGCCAATGGAGTAAACACTGCAGTCGGGGCTCAGAAGAAGCTGTGAGCACTGGCAAGCCCAGAGGAGGGGTAAACTAGTATACTCATAACCTAACCTGTCCTTCCTAACGAGGTCTGATGGGAACTCACAACATGAAGTAATGAAAGCCAATGAGGATTGAGAACAATCTCCTCATGCTCTACGTGGGTCAACTGAACCAACGTTTCTGTCACTGTAAATTCGGTTTGGTATTTCACACAAGCCCTTGCAGGTAATACAAACATCTCAGAGGGATGTTCTTGCAGGAAATTATGTTAGACTCTTTTATAGTCTATAAGAGACAGAAAATCAAAGTACCTGAAACAGGATTTAAGAGTGAGATGATGATTTCAAGTCATGCAAAATGGCAAGTTACTGTTATTTCTAAAATAGGTTGGTCGCACACATTTGTTTTGGTCAATTTCCAAACCCATGAGAATTATAAGAAAAATCAAATCCATACGGTTCTGACTTATGTACACCCATTTTTCAACAACTTAGACAACTGAATGTCCAAAACCTATTTTTTTAAGAGACACCATTTAACAGCCAGAATCTAACACAGACTGAAGTTGAACCAAGTATGTTCAACCTGTAGGGTCTAAAGAACCCTAGAGGGATAGAGAGAAGTTCTTGACACCATGAGACATGAATGGTTTTATCCTGGAATAACACACCTATGCCAGAGTTGAGCTCCCACTCAACCCGAGAACGTAGTGAGATTGTCTCTATCAGTCTAGCTTCCCCACATCTAATATTTTATTTTAGGTTTTCTGGCCTAATGGCATGAGAATTCTGCAGAGCTATCAATTTTCGGCGAGAAAAAACAGTTAAGCAGTTGTACTTACAGAGAAGACAGAGGTAAGAATGGCAACAGACATTCCCAGGGCAAGGCCTTTAGTGGACCGCGCGGCCCGTCTCTGCCTTTTGTGTGTGCGCATGCGCGAGGGCGTACACACTCGCACGTGCGTGACACAAACACATGAATGGGGAAACCAGGGGACCCAGTAAGTTTAAGACGTTAAATAGGACAAATAAGCCCTAGTTTCATGCAGACAAAATAGGGATTGGCTAGATGACCTGTTTTAAGGAGCACTTTGCAAAAATATTTAGAAAACTAAATCAGAAAACAACCAAATAAAACTCTGAATTCCTAAAAGACAGGGACGCAACACCATGAGGCGATAGAGAAAAAAAACTCCGTGCAGCCACCAAACTCCCAAGTACTTAATTCAGTGCAGTTTTTAAAACCGACAGATTTCACAACCAAGGGGGACTCATTATTACTCTGTTTAATGTTTGTTTCGATCTGAAGAGCTAAGTAGGGACCACCTTGGCAGTCCACTGAGGTCTTCGTCAGGCTCCAACGTAAGAGCAGAGAGTTCAGTCCTCAAAGGAAACTCCCCGGGGCAGCAGAGATATTTAGTGATCTGGCCAGGAAGGAGCTTCTCCCTCTATTAGAGAGAGCTTTACAGAAGTCCTACCAACCACTGTACTGCAAGAGTTCCTTGGGTGTTCTTGAACCTAAACTCCTAGACTCAACAAGAACACCTAGAAAAAAAAAAAAAAATCAAACACATACCAGTCTCTACTTTCCCCTTCCCTCCAACATCCCCCTGGCCAAGGCAAGGTGTTTGTCAGGGGCTTGGCAACTTAGCCTTAGCTCACCGGCTTGTGTTACCCAGAGAAGTCACTGCTATTTAGCCTGCAGTCTTTCTTTCTCTTAGCCAAGTGATAGAATCTCAAAAGATTCATCTGAAAAAGATGGCTCCTTTTGTGTGTGCAATGCTTATAACTATGATTACTAAGCATTTAAAAAGCATTCCAGGGGTGCCTGGGTGGCTCAGTCAGTTGGGTGTCTGACTTCCGCTCAGGTCATGATCCCACACTTTGGGGGTTCAAACCCCATGTCTGGCTCTGTGCTGACAGCTCAGAGCCTGAAGCCTGCGTCGTATTCTGTGTCTCCCTGTCTGTCCCTCCCCTGCTCACATTCTGTCTGTCTGTCTCTCTCTCAAAAATAAATAAAACATTAAAAAATTAAGAAGTATTCCAATAATACAGTTTCTGAAACAATAGACAGATAATGGAACACATTAGTAACTATGAAGAGAGCCAGTAATTCATGCCTGCCATTCTGTGCCCACATGCTAAAGCCTGATAGAGGGCACTCACTGCCCATCACCAGCCTTCTGGGTATGTCTGCCCCTACTGTTACACCTGCTCACTTAGCTAGGAGCCGCAGCATGACATAACTCAATGCGCTCAAACCACTCCTCAGTATCTAATCCCAACCTGCTTCTCCTGCTTTTTATTGGTAAAGGGTGACCATCTATCTTGTTGCTCAGTCACACTCCTTTCTCTTTGCTCTATCACTGCCATTACTCAAGTGGTCACCGAATCCTACTAATTTTGTCACTTACTTCTCTCTCCTCTACCCTCCATCACTATTTCTGTTTTAGTTCAGGACCTCTTGTCTAGATACTAAAATATCTGGTAATTAGTTTTCTTACCTCTTACTTCTTTCTCTTTTACTGTGCCTCCCAAACTAGCTTCCAAAATATAAGCCTTGCAAACAGTGAAATCATAAACACATCTGAAGAAAACAGGTAAATATTTTTATAAACTTGGTGAGCAATAAGCATCTCTAAACACGACATAAAACCTAGATGGCATAAATGGGGTTACTTAAAAAAATCTCCTATGACATAAAGAATGCTATAATCAGAGATTAAAAAACAACTGAGGAAAATATCTGCAACATAGAGAGTAGAGGACATGCTAATTTCCTTAATATACAAAAAGTTCTTACAACTCACTAAGAAAAATAAACCTATCTGCAAATCTGAAATAACATCTCATGTCCACCTCTTGCCACGCCAGGAGAGGAAAAGCTAGTGCAAATAATTATAAAGCTGTGACACAGGCAAGTGTCCTATAAAGTGTCCTAAAAAGACTAGGCTTTGAAAACTTGGTTAGATATTACTGGTAGCAAACCTGCTTCAAATGCCCTGCCTAGATTCAATTACGTTATACATCAACACTGAGATACCTTTAAGCAGTTGAAAACTGCCTCTGGACTTTCTTGTTTACGCCTTTGGAACACAGTGGGGCATGTTTGCACAGAACATATCATTCCCTGTAAAGCTAGAGGTCCTCTTTGCCCGCGTTATTAATGTTTTAGCTTTCAACCAGGAGGTTAAAGTCTTCGGGAACATTTCTCAACTCACACAGCACCAAATCTTATTATTCCATCAGCACAGTCTGGGCTGGGAGGCTAGAGCTAATGCCCGTCAGATGAAACTAATTGGCTTTTCCATTTTGACCTGAACTATGTGACAAAATAATATCCCCCGACAAGAAGGCAGAGTACCAGCAGGGTGACATTGCTGACATAACTGCCATAGACACTAAACTCCACCTAGGCACACGGTCATCCAAAACCAAGGTGTTAGAAGAATCCTAAATGCAAATGGTACAGGTGACTCTTTTTTTTTTTTTTTATGAAAGCTCGGGGGCACCTGGGTGGCTCAGTCAGTTGAGTGTCCGACTTCGGCTCAGGTCATGATCTTACGGTCCATGGGTTCAAGCCCTGCATCGGGCTCTGTGCTGACAGCTCTGAGCCTGGAGCCTGCTTCTGATTCTGTGTCTCTGCCCCTCCTCTGCTTGTGCTCTGTCTCTCTCTTTGCCTCTCAAAAATAAACAAACATTAAAAAAATTTTAAATGAAAGCTCAGATGAGATGGTAGATGGACTGCACCCAGAAAAAGAGATAATATTTGTTAGGGGAGTGAGTAATTCACGATGCTGACATAGTTTTTTATGTAAATCTGGAACACAAGCCACTTCACCTACTGCAAGACACCCAAGGAATCGGAGGCAAAATCTCTTGATGGTATTGACTGTCCATTTGCCAAAACAGAATTTATTTTTTTTATTAAAAAAATTTTTTTAAATATTTTAGTTATTTTTGAGAGAGAGAGAGACAGCCTGAGCAGGGGAAGGTCAGAGAGAGAGGAAGACACAAAATCCAAAGACAGGCTCCAGGCTCTGAGCTGTCAGCACAGAGCCCAATGTGGGGCTCGAACCCACGAACCGTGAGATCATGACCCTGAGCCGAAGTCGGACACTTAACCGACGGAGCCACCCAGGCGCCCCAGAATTTAAAAAATGAAGCTGAGACAAATCAATGGAGTGCTACCATGAGTAAATTTGGGGGAAACAACCGAAATTAAACCCAACCAAACAGTACTGGGAATTAGAAAATTTAACTGATTATTTCCAAGCCTTGAAAATGTAGGGCTATACTCAGGGGCTGATCATCAGAACCCCACCATTACACAAGAGATGGCCAGTGTCCGAACACAGCACTTGTTGAGAATCATGATACAGAAATAAATTTGATTTTCTAAACAGCTTAAAAAAGAGTTGGATTTTTATATTTCTGACATGCAATGGAATTGGAGAAATTCAAACCATGACCAATGGTTTCTCAAAACCCATTTGTTTCTATCCTTTGCCTCTGGTAAAATGAATAAAATATTCTCCCAATAAATCTAAAGGCACAGGAAGCCACTGATGATTTCATTCTGCGCTGCAGTGGGCTCAGTGGCTTTTGGAAACGAGCACCACATATGGAGATATACGATGGGACCCTTCGGTGACTTGAGGCTGCCAGAGGTGGCCAGGCCAGAAGTGCTGAACCTAAGGAGCATAGAACATGCCAAAAAGACCCAATCCCACCACGGACCTCCTTCTCTCTCCCTGGAGGAAGAGTTGTGCCTCACTTAAAGTGGTGAGTGCCAGGAAAGACTGTAGTGTTGCTTTTCCGGGGAGGATATCAGAAAGAAACAGAGAGAAACTGCAGGTCAGAAGGACAGAATACACGTTGCTGAAATAATACAAATCAACCTTGGCTTTGTCTCTGGCAGACCTAGGAGGGCCTCCTCCAAGGCCCAAAAGCTTATTTGCTAAATGAACGAACCAGAAGCCAAGAGCCTACTTAGAGACCTGCTTAAAATTAACAAGATTCTTCCCGCAGGCCCCAGTTTTTAAGAATACCAGTGTCAGGACAGAGAAATGTGGAGACTCACTCTGGGAAGCATAAAGCCCCTCCGCGGCTCTGTCTTCGTGCCCGTCGTAGTCCCTGCTGGACAGCTGCCTGTTGGCGGTCTCCAGCCGATCTGTGTGCAAAGAGGAAATGGTTACAAGGAAATGCATATGGATCTAAGACACCATCCAAACAAGAAATGACATTCGCAGAGATACTCAGGCAGGAGCCCCAAGCTGAGGAGCTCTGGGGGAGGGCTGGTGTGTTCCCAAGTACCCAAAGGAACGTCTTCACATGGCACGTTGGGTGCCTTCATGACATCTAATGTCAGGGTCAGCAGCTGGGGAGGCAGCCAAGCCCGGGTTCTGAGAAGAACTGCATCCCTCATCGCTGCCTTCGAGCCAGCAAACCTCTGTCTTGAAGTCCCTTTAAAGGGGTTAAGTCTCCTTAGCCTCAAACCCAGCCCTAGTCTATCCCTCACCACCAGCCCTGTGGTTAGCCAGGGACAGCTAACAAATGGAAATAAGAGTTCAATAAATACCAATTTTTTTTTAAAAAACTCAAAATGACCTAATGGATAAAGAGCCTAGCTACTGAGTTCCATGTCTGCTCAAACCAGTTGGTTAGTCTTCATTTTTTCAGTGAAACAACTCAGTCTAAGAAGTCTTTATTGGACGTACATGGTTCCCAAGACAAAAGGATTTGTAGGAATAGGAAAGGAAGACTCTAGGTACTGGAGACCGCCACCAGGCTGTTACTTTGACAGATAAGGCAATTGAAAAATGGTTTAGTTGACTGAAAGACAAGGAAATTTTTATGGGTGAAATCATTCTGTGTATGGGAGACTGCCAAGATCTGTTGCAGGAGGCTTCCAGGTCTCAGGGAGTTTATATATATCTACAGTTTGTCACAACTGCGGGCTTTTTCTTTCCCCTCCAAGGGGGATGCTGTCTAGCTCTGTCGTCTCTACTATATCTAGCAAGTGTTGAGTGGTGGCTTTCAAAGAATGCCACCAAATGACTCAGCCTGATGTGGGAAGGGTTGCACATTCAACATTGGTCTTTTCAAACATCCTCCTTTGTGTGGTCACAAATCACCGCTCAGCACTTTTATGTTATTATTTTTAAAATTATGAAGTTATGTTTTTATTTTGTTATGTTATTATTTTTAAGATTGTGAAGTTATGTTTTTATTTTTATCTTACTGAATAAATTTGCCATGGACGGTGAAGTAGTTTTAAAGCAGAGAAGGAGCTGTACACACACTCCCTCCCTTTCATGGGCTCATGCACAGAGGCCGCCATTTCTCAGGCCCAGTGTTGCAACCCCACAACCCACAACCTGCAAACAAGAAAGGAACAATCCTGCTCTTTGAGCGCCCATGCCCCAGGTGGTTGGACCTTCCAGGACTATTGGACACAGCATGGACCTGTAGCCAGGCCACCAATTGTAGGGAAGTCTAGGGCAGAGAGCAAGTGTGTGGGGCTGGACGTGCCTCGCAGGTCTCTGTTGAAATCGTGAAGTCTTCGGATCTCGCCTTCCAGTTTGTTTCTCATCGCCTTGTCCAGCGATTCTCGCTTGGTAGTGGACTTGACCAGGCTCTCATAGGCTTCTGAAATCCTCTGAAGTTCTTTTTCAAACTGAAAGAAAGAAGTGGCATGAAAGTAGGATTCCCAGCATGCCCACGGGTGCCTGTTACACTGATTTTTTTGACATTCGGAGTGTGAAGGCTCTGTCTTCGGTGCGGCCTGTCTGCCCCTCCAGTTGCACACCTCCCCAAACGTAAAATCAGTTCCACTCCCCTCTGCCCTCCAAGGGCCATGTCAGGACCGTGTAACACAGCAGGTTCACGAGGCTGGCTGGACAGCCCATTGTCACCTTATAGAAGTTTCTCTGTACAATTACCAGGAAAGGGTGAATGTGAACATAACTTCAACCTCCTATATTTTGTATAGCAATTTAGAATTATTTTTCTTCTCACTTTAGGAAAAGGAAAAGTATTAATGTACAGAAAAACTAAAGGACCACAACTAGAACCCACATTTCCAGGCTACAAGTGTAGGGCTCTTCCAGAGCCCCTCCTACCCAGCCCCAAAGGAACATCAAATCACACAAGGGAGGGATCATTACTCAGCATGTTGACCCTTTTGTCTATGAACTTGTCTGCGTAAGGACAAAGGACTCAGGTCTAATTATATATAAATGCACCAAAGAAAACCTCTTTATATGAAGAAATTGAAAGATATGGGGTTAAATCCATTCTTTTTCCATTTTTCACAAAGTCAAGAGCTGTGCCTTTAACCTCTGGGCGTCTGTAACAAGTAGCTGTACCTGCTCTAACAGGACTCACCTGTAACAGCATACTTTCCAGGTAGGTATCAACAACCCCATTCTATTGCTACGTAACATACATGCAGGGGAAGGGGACGTGGAACCTTGATGAACTGCTGATCGGAGCCGGAAACAGAGGCCCAGTGGGAAGGGTTGAAGCACTAGCACCCCTCACTGGGCACCAAGAGACCTGCACCATGTTTTTGGTCCCTCCACATGAGACCTGTCACCATGAGCCAGGCACCCTAACTGCCTGTACTTCAGCTGCTCTGATCAGAAAGTCCCAGCTGGGACTCCTATAAATAATGCATGTCCTGACATAACAGACATCTACTGCACATTTTCGATGTGTCCTGGTGCCAAAGATACAGAAATTAGTAAGATAATTCCTGCTCTTTGGGAGCTCACAGTCTAAGCGTTGGCCTCTCCCCAGACACGTGTGGGGATAAGGGGTGTGGTGGTTCTGTAATGCTCTGACAGCCTAGAGATAAAGTCATTGATTTTGCAGGGGTGAGAAATGGTTTCTTTAAAAAAGAGAGCGGCTTTTTAAAATGCGTCTTGAAGGATGCACAGGGCTTTGTCAAGCAGAAAAGGCCAAATGGCTTTGGTGTTGTCATCAGAAGACAGGGCGGGAGCCACAGCACAGGGCCATGAGAGAGAGCGCATGTCTCTGACAGGACAGTAGTCCAGGGATGAGAGCAAGACGTGAGGGTGGGAGAGAGGCCCGATGGAAGGACTTCAGGGGTGAGGGGGCGTTACAGGGCTAAGGTGGCCTGGGGAGCAGAGGGTTAGCTAAGCAGCTGGGAAGTATGACTTTATCTAAGGCTTTATGGAGATACATCTAAAGGGGAGGGGGGGGGAGGGGAGGGAGAGGAAGCAGAAAACAAATCCAGGTAAGAAGCTAAGGTAAATAGTTCAAGGACAGATGACAAGGGCAGGGACTACAACTAAAAAGACTAATTCCAAAGACACTGAGGAGTGGAGTCAACAGGCCTCAGAGAGTGGTCAAGATGGCGACGGAGAAGGAACTCAAAAGATGACACAGACATTCAGACCAGAGAAGACAGAGTAACAAGACTGAACCAAAGTAAGTGATTCTAAGAGAAACAGGCTTAGCAAAGCAAGGAAAGTGGCCTGGTTTGGGACCAGCCGTGTCTGAGGTGCCTGCAGAACACCAGGCAAGGATTTCCAGGTAGGGGGTGGAGACGCAGGTCTGGGAGCCAGGAGAGCGGCTCACTCACGGTGTCCAGATGACAGCTGATGTCATCAAGTGGGGACCACTTAGGAAGACCATCGGAAGATGACAGGGTCAAGGAGGGGATGTCAACCCTGTGCAGTAGGTGGGGCAGAGGAGCCACTGGGCAAGAATGAAGCCGAGGGTGCCACAGACTTAAGAAGAGAGAATGTGGCCGGTGCACCAGAGGTTACAATGAAACCCAGAAGAGGACGGAGAGGCTGCAGAGCCTCAGGGCTTCTGCGAAGTGGAGGAGCCACATACCAAGGCCCCTCTGGGCACCATCTTAATCTCCCAAAGGCCTCTTGCTACCAGAGTCAATTCTTTCATGGTCCCCTCATTTCAATGGGCCTTTGTGTTTCTTTCAAAGACATCAAGAACTGTTGGGAATGTGGCAGTTGACAGAAAAGAGCACATCCTGACTCGTATTCCTAGCCCTCCTCCAAATTATGTTCCTTCCTTTTAATTTTGTTCACAATAGAGTTAGCTTTGAAACATACCACCATTTCTATGCTAATTTCATCTATAAAAGATGGCCTTTGTTTTCAGACAGATGGGCATGCCTCGGGGACAGTCCCCTTCAGGGCCAGAGGGCATCACCTAGTGTTGGGGAAGCCTAGAGGCGCATAGACCCTGAGGTGCCCACCCTCAGGTGCTCAGCACTTTTAAGTCAAGGACAAGGAGGAAGCCGTCCTCAACTACACCAGCCACTAGAACTTCCCTCCAGCTGATTACACAGACTCTCATCTGCTGGATTCACCTGACTGGAATTCAGTTGTGCATATGTTTTTTACATCTCTGATTTTGATAGGGAAAAATTATGTTACAAGATGACCGACAGGACTGATAGGGGAATTCCAGTCCCCGCCCAAAGACTCCCTTTTCCAGGTTCTTCTTCTTGCCCTGCTTGCCACGTGAGCCAAATTACTACTAATGCGAAAGTAACAGACTATAAATTGTCCCCCATGCTTGCGTTTGGGGCTCAGACCTCTGGAAAGTGATTTCCTCTGAGCCCGCCAGTGTGAAATAAACCTCCTGCCTTCCAAGATCTCCGAGTACCACTTTGTTCTTCCACCAAGTAATCCAGACCAGATTCCGTAACAATTTGACTATCAACTCCTTGAGTGCAGAAAATGAGCCCTTACAGCCCTAAAACTCTGCCCTGCCCATGACAAAAAAACAGAGTGATGAATTAATTAACCTTTAAATGTTATAATTTCCTACAGACAGACCTGGGCACTGATGAACCATACCCAATCGTGGATTCCTTTCTTTCATTGAAAGAGCTTTCCTCTGCGTACTGTAAAAAGAAAGTAACCACAGGATCTCTGTGACAGCATGGTTTGCTATCTTAAATACTAAGCAATTAAGAACTGGGATACTGTTCCTCGATGGTAGCTACCAAGTGAGAAGGGCAAGGGTCTTGGTTCAGTACAAGCTATTTCCTGATGGAGACATTAGTCTCCTTCAGAGTGGTTAGGGAGGACAGAGCTATGACTCAACGCAGGAAGTTCAAGAGACACAGCTTTTGATTCAACATAAGGGAGAATTTCCTAACTACGTTTTCCAGAAGGATGCCCAGTAGGGAGCTTCTCTCCTGTGTAGGCATTCAAGTAAAAAGTGAGAACTCTCCTTTCAGGGACACGAAGCAAGGATTCCTAAAGGGTGGGAAGCTAGACTAGAATCATTTTAAGAATTTTAAGTCTAAAGCTCTATGATTCGACCGCACTGCACACTCCTTCAGAATGGGCACCACATACCTCCCGCACCCCGTGTCCAAAACATCTGAATCCTCCTGATGTTTGTCAAAGACAAAGGGAAGGTTGGACAGGCTATACAAACACTTGGGCTAGTGATCGTCCAAGTACGATCCTCTGAAGACAGCCCTGGGTTTGCCTTCACGGCATCTGTTTTCCCTTCCAGCCAGGTATCAGGAAGCTCTTGGGCCGAGCTGCAGAGCCTCAGAAAGCACACAGAGTGATGCTCCTGGCCCCAGACACAGAACTATGAGCAGAGTAAGAAGCCTGGAGAAAATCTCAGCCACTCCAAGCTCTGGCATCTTCCCTGAGCACTTTCGTGTGCACAGCCCAGAAACCCACAGGACAGACTGGCCTGCCATCCAAGCTGCAGACAGCCCAATCACAGCGCTATTGCACTGACCGAAGAAGAGGGTCTTCGCTAAAGCAAGCCTGGGGCTTTCCCTTCAAATACCAGGCCCTTTCCCTTCAAATGCCCATCTGTGCCCTGATGGCTTCTGAGGCCAACCTTCTCAACAGCCCACAGTGCTGCTGGAAACTCTGTCCACTAATTAGGTTTCAGGGAAACTGGGAGGAAAGAGAAGCAGAATGAGTGACCGAAAGGAAAAACTAAAAACAACCGCTCTTCCTGGGGGTCCTCAACCATCATTCCAACACCAACAGTGATAATCACCACCTTGTGCCTCTCTGGAAACAGGGTCTTCCTACCTAGGCTGCGCTCCGGCAGGCTCTGCATTTAGTTGTTCTTTCCTGCTGTGTTCCCAGCACAGGACTCAGAGGCTAAGCCCTGTAATTAAAAATGCATCTATTTCTGGTTTTGCCCTTACAGTGAATCTCCGCGAGTGCTCCCAATGCTGTGAGGACCCCGGGCTGGATGTTCTTGCCGGCACAGGGCGGCCACATCCTACGGCACAGTTCACGTCTCCACCCAAAACAGGGTCATCCTCACTGCAAAGTGAGGTCGTCACCTCATCCGACAGTCCTCTCCCCAGACCTGCTGACAGACAGCCAAGCAGTGCAGCCGATGCGGAGGCAAGACCTTAGAGACACAAGCCACTCAATGTGAAGGCACAGCTTCCAGGCAGCCCGTGTATCTCTTGGTCCTAGTTGTCAACAACAGCTGGGGAGCTGGTGATGAATACAGCAAGTATCCACCAAAATCTGGGTGTTCAAACTGGCAATTCCAGTTTGACATACGCCTGATAAATGACACGTAATAATTATAGAACCATTTAGAATATTCAAGGGACTGAAGGAGTTTTGAGTTCCAGAAAGGAAACAGCTTTTGATGTTTCCTTTCTCAGTCATCAGAATCCTTTTGGCCGCAAAGGTGAAGAATCAACCCCTGTGCAGGGAAACTGAGTCACCAGGAAATTGACTTTGTTTTTCAAAACAGAAATGTGCAGTGAAATTAAGAAAGAGATGTTTGTGGGGCGCCTGGGTGGCTCAGTCGGCTGAGCCTCCCACCCTTGATTTTGGCTCAGGTCACAAAGCCAGGGTCATGGGACTGAGCCCTGATTAAGATTCTCTCCCTGTCTGTCTGTCTCCCTCTGCCCTGCTGCCCTGCTCTCTCTCTAAAATAAATTAAAACACACACACACACACACACACACACACACACCCCCCACAAAGATATTCATGTGAAAACTAAACTGTCCTCAGCTGGCTCTGTATAACTCCCGGACACGTCTGCCACAGGGCTTCATTAGGGAGAAGAAAGAACTAGTTATTTCCCAGGAGGGGCTGAGCAGTGCCCCAATGTTCAGACTGCACCTAATGCCAAGGTCAGAAGCAAGCTTAGACCTGAGCAGTGACTTAGAGCCAAGGCCACGAGACAGCACGCTTGTTTCCCAGCTTCTAGGGTCCGACCAGGGTGGGAGTGAGGCCGCCATCTTCAGGCAGCCCGTTCGTTTCTGGCTCTCATCTTTTCCCGCCAGGAAAGGCATTCAGAGCTCACTGAACCAAGTCTGGTCTTGACTCCAGGAAGCTCCAGACCCCTTCAGTGCAAGCTCCACATAAACGTGCTGGGGCAGATTCTGTCTGTGAACATTTGCCCCATCAAACCCAATGCTCCCTGCTGGGTACCGCCAGGAAATCAGACGCACCGACTACTCTGAAAGCCTGACTAGCGAAAAAGTCTGCCTTACTTGAGAGGTAAACATGAAATGGGCCAACCAGGAGCATTAACTGTTATATGGAACCAAACAGCAATGCTCCGGTAGTCAGGCAGGGTTTATCTTCCTCCCTTTTCTATTCATAAGAGCCCCTGATTGTCCAGGACAGAGCCAGGTGCTCAGACTTTGATAAGATCACTCCCACCACAGATGCCCCCTTGCCTCCAGAAAGGAAGCTAGTGCCCTGTGGCTCTGCTAAAACAGCCCGTTGCTCCTGCCCCCTCACCTCTTCTGTTCTACCGCAAGCATTTCCAGTGCTGACCGTGGAGGAGCATCACGAAATCACTGCCTACCGCAGTTCATCTTGCTGAACAGTTTCCTGACCGTGGCTCTCAGCTTACGCCCTAAGAACGAAGGCCACCACACACTCTATTATTCCCACTGTCCACCTGGGGAAATACTAGCCACCTCTGAGTCCCAGGTCCAGGGCCACCCCCGCTGTGCCTACTGCAACCACCTGACACCCTACGTTACAGCAGGTGTTAGCTTAGGCAACTCCCCCCCTTTTGGACTGTAAGCTCCTCCAAGGCAGGGCCCGTGTCCTCTCTATCGTCTCCCTAAAGCTTCGCACAGTGCCTGGCATACACGGGGGTCACTGCTGGCCAGTGAGTCAGCAGCGGGGAAGCAATTCTGTCCCTTCCCCTCTCCTTCCTTCTGGAAGCCACCTACCTTATGGAGCTTGTCGGCATTGTCGTAGTAACCCTGAAGCTCCTGGTGCAGCACGCGGTTCTCCTCAGTCAGGATCTCCACCATCTGCTGGGCTCGCTCCACGATGGCGAACGCGTCGGGCCCGAGCTGCTGGCTGGGGGAGGCGGCGGGCGGGGGCTGCGGGGCCGCCAGGGTCATGGGAAGCGCGAGCGGCACGGACACGGAGTGCAGCGGCCCGCCGGCGGACGGGTTCTGGGAGGACATAGGGCTGTGCGGCTGCACTGTCGACGGGAAAGGGAGCTGGCAGGGGCGGCTGCAAGGGAAGCGGACACCGGTCATCACACCCCAGAGAAACAGGGGGGAGGGGGAGTCGCAGCAAGACGCGTCCTAGCCACTGGCCTGGGCTACCAGAGGCCATTGGTGCAGTCTCCGTGCTGGTGACAGTAGGGTGGGTTAGGTCCTTCACCAGCAGGCATTTAATGTGTTCTCCCTCTGAACAGCACTGTGCTGGTTGCGCGGGATACAAAGTCCCTGCTCTCGAAAGGCTTACATGCTCGGGGACAGAAGCTGAACAGCCAGGTATTGCAGAGTTGTGTGACCATAAGTGACCTCGAGGCTAGTTTGTACTGAGAGGTCAGGGAGGGAGACATGGGTGCTTGAGTTGAAGTCTGAATGAAGGAAAAGAAGGACCCTGGGGAAAGGAGGAGGAAAAGGAATATCCCAGGTAAGGAATCAGCTAGGGCTCGGGACCCAAGTCAGGATTCAGCACAAGCACCAATGAGGACGAGAGAGAGAAACAGAGAGAGACAGAGAGAATGTGTGTGTGAAGTTATGGAGCACAGTCAGCACAGTCAGCAAAAGCAGTGCCAGATATGACCAGAGCCATGAGTAAAGGGCCTTTCTAAGTCAAGGCCAGCCCTTGGTGTAGACCATGGCCGTGGAGGAGCTGCCCCACTGACAGCCCGCAGACAGGATGCACAGTGGCAAGAATGCATGAACGGTGCCCCCAGGGAGGCCTGAGCGTGGTCTAGGTGAGAACCATCAAGTCTCACAGGGCAACAGCAGAAGAGAAACCATGGATGGATTTGGGGTATGTCTGGACATGTCACAGACAGAAAGAAGGTGAGGAAAATTTAAATTACTCCTGGGGGCATCTGGGTGACTCAGTCGGTTAAGCATCTGGCCCTTGATTTTGGCTCAGGTCATGATCACATAGTTTGTGGGTTCGAGGCCTGCATGGGACTCCTGGCTGACAGCATGGAGCCTCTCTCTCTCCTTCTCTCTCTCTGCCCCTTCCCTTCTTGTGCCATCTCTCACTCTCAACATAAACAAAGATTAAAAAAATAAATCCTAGATTAGGGGCTTTACCCAAATGGACAGAGGTACCATCCAATGAACTGACAACTCTTGGGGGGAAGAGACGAACCTTTTGTTTTGATTGACTAGGATGAGGAGGTCTCGGGGTCTTAGCCACGTTATAAAGATGGCTCAAAGCCAGGGCACTAGCTCCTCTATCTGAAAATTTGAGCTGCCCTCTGGCTTCACCCCCTAACAATCCCCTCCTCACTGTTCTGTTCCCCAGTCCATAAGAATTCATCGTATTTTCTCTCAGCCTGAGCCAAGGGCTCCTACCAACAACTTGTGTAGGTATAATCACAAAAGACAGTCTTGGTGGCTAGTTCTCCAAGCACATCTGCCTCTCCTCTGCAGACTCAGGTGGACAAGTTTTCTTGTTGAGCTCCCTAACCTTTAGGATGCAGTCTGGGAACTGGAGTGAGAAGAATGGTCACCAACCCTACATCACCCACATTCTGTATCACAGGGCAGGGGCCTCTGGAAATCCTGCTACTTCCAACCCTTGACACATATCCCTTGTCACCTCCCCTTACTCCTGGCCAGCTGGAGTCAAAGCCCCCACTTTCCGCAGGAGGCCGCATGGCCTTCTATTTTCCTTCTAAGTACACTTGCTGGAATGTTTTTGGGCCCCGTCAGGTTCTGTATTGCTTATTTTGTAAGTGTGCCTTGTAGTCAGGAGTCCTCTGAACGCTGACTCCTGGCACCTATGTGTTAAACTCTAGAAGAAAATTTGAGAAGGGTCACCTTAGCCCTCCCTACATGGATATGCAGACATTCATAGAGATGACCTCAGGAGAAATTCAACAGAGCCCAACAACATGACCTACCACAAGCCTTGGTTTGTGAACAAACACAGAGCTTCGCACCTAGGCTCAGAAGGGATCGCCCAACTAGGTTTCCGTACGGCTTCAGTCAGGAAGCCCCTTCCACTTCCTGTTGAAACAGCTGCGATCTAAGTTCCCCAGGCCTGCTGGAGAACCATGGAGCTCAGTCTGATTCTTTATTCCTTAAGTGGGCTCCACCTTCCAACCATCGTCAGGGGCGAGACGTAAACCATCCCTCCCCCTCCCTCTCCATACCTGTTACATCACTACCTGCCCATCTCTTGGGAAATAAAACACTTCTGCATTTTGATGAATTTGTGCCCCTTCCACACTGAAGCGTGTACATGACTGTGTCGTCCTGTGTGGATGAGGTCCAACTCCACGGCAAGAATGAAAAGGCCCTGAGTGCCATTCACAAGGCCCAGCTTTCACCCCAGATTACAGGAACTCCTAACAGGTATGGATTCCCCCCCACCAAACCCCAGATCTGTGACTGAATAAGGCATTCCTGCAGGCTGGCTGAATCCTACAGTGCGCTTTTCATGGAAAAAGTTTGCCTGGGCAAGAGGCAAAACACCACACGTTACACCTGCCTCGACTCAAAGGCAGACACCTGTTCCCAGCTCCAAGTACTCCCTTCACACTTTGTCCAAGGCAAGGGACAAATGTGGCGTGTCTCTTTGGAGCTGAAGTGGGTACAGAGGAGCCTGCAGCCTTCTCTCCAAACCATGGGGCTTCCCTTTGACCCAGACAGCTTTGAACTGGGGCTCTGTCTCTTAACATGTATCAAACTCTGGGATTTGAGACTCACTCTGGTCAAGGGTGGGCTTATCTTCTCATCTTTCTCTGATATACAACAAAAAGGAAGTGTTTTCTGAGTGCCAGCCTAAGTTATCTATGATGGTGACTAGTAACCTGAGTGGCAATTCAGGACAAGAGTGTTTGCCAAAGTTAAGCGACAGAAAAGAACTTACTTTTCCAAAATGGGAACTCTGCTACTAAAGAGAACATTGGCCTCATAAATAACTCAGCAACACATTACAATGGATGAGGTGCAGGCAGGTCAGCAAACTTCTATTCCTTAGCTCCACTACTCAGCCAACGGGTTGGTGAGCTCAAAGATCTGTACAAGGCAGATGTGGGCTTAGTGCAAATAAGGGGGAACAAATGTTGGGACAGAACAGGAAAATTTCACATGAGATCATACCAGAAATGACCTATCCTTAGCTTACAAAGATAATGCAGTTGATTGGCCATGACCCTAGCAATGGGGACACAGAGGAAAGGGGAAAAGACAAGATGGGAGCCAACAGTTATGGAGAAATACCTGCGAACAGAATGCTATGTGACGGTGATCCACTTGTGAGCCTACTTCCCCTGTAGGCTGTGAAGTCAGAGAGCCAGCTGATTTGACACCATGTGTCTTGGTTTCCTGGGACAATGCATGACTTAGTTCACTGCTAAAGGACTTAAGGAGTTAACAGTATGTCTAAAGCCTGGCACAAAGCAAGCACTGGTCGAATAGTTACCTATTATCACCATTACTAGTATCACCTGAATCCCACAGCCCCTAATACAAATCCCAGAACCAAACATGGCATGCATAAGTCTCAATTTTTTCTGCGATGGCTAACATTTATTGATCATTTTTTTTGCATTTTTTGTATTTATAACTGCCTTATAAAATAGGTATCAATGTCAGACTACTTAGATGAGAAAAACCGCGCAGGATGGTAACTTATAGAATATAACAGAGATAACAGGAACATAAAGGAGAGCCATGCCCTGGCTTTTTGTTTCCAGAGTCCATGCAGTTCACTATTTCCCTATACTGGTGAGAGCAGGGAGGGAAGGCAGCCACCCTTGGGTTCTTTGCTCCTGGGTTCCTGTGGCCCCGTCAGAGCAACCACACTATGGGGTGTCCATGATTCACACCCTAACACAAAAGCATCAAAGCGTCTGCAGGCTCAAGCAGCCTAGGGGAAGCAGGAAGGCTGGAAATCTGACTCTGAGTTGTTCTCTTGGACTGTTACTTACACTCAACTTTATTAGCTTTCACGGGCTAATGTTCTGACTACAGAGAACATTAAAGTAGCACTTATTGGGGGTCTATGCTATCTGAGAGGCACCACATTTCATCACCTTACTTGATGCTCAAAACCCAAGGCAGGTACCACCAACAGGTCCCGCTCCTTTCTGAAGGAATGCAACAGCCTTGGAAAGTGACCTTTTTCCATCTGCTACTGAAATCACCAGTTACTTAAATAGGTCTGAGCAAAGTTGAAAAAGCCTCTTCTCCCTAAGTCCACATCGAGGTATTAAAAAAGAAGAAGAAAAAAAAGAATCATAGCATTTAAAGAGTAACATCATGACAAAATAGGGGTCACATAGAGAAGCCTGGTAGACTGGTCCTCCTTCATCGATGACTCTAGACCACACTGCACGTAGCCTCACCCCAGAATCTGCACCCATTCCTTTCCTCCAAACTTACAACCTGCCTAAATCCCAATCCTGGCAACATACAATCACTGGACTACATCATGTCTTTTGTTCTCCCAAATTTTTATTTAAATGTAATATTATTTAATTTTTCATCCATGAGTCTTTCCTCCCAAATTGTTAGCGTGCATGTTTTTTGAGGGTAGAAAGTTATGACTTCTACTAAGTCGGTGCTCCATACATTTATGTCAACTGATTTGGTCCCCAGGCCCAGGAGCAAGCTGGGAGACCATACATGCTTCATGTTGCTTTCAAATAATGGCTGAACCTACAACATTACATTATTAAAGAAGAGACCTCTGGTGTTTAGATTGGCTCTGGGTAACTGGTACTGGATAGAATCTCAAATCACGAGATTGCCAATATAATAAATAACACGGCTCTGTGCCACTGCCTTTCTTACATAGTTGGAGTCACAAAATGCAGCTCAAAATGGGAGTGACAACATTATTTGGATTGGGGAAAGAAGGTCACTGGTGACATCTAACCAACAGTCCATTCGTTCCTCTGTGCACAGAGCAAATCTTCACAGACAAGCTTATTTTAACTTTCATATTTAAGTTACACTTGAACGTAAATACGCCACATTAGCATTTTATGTCAACTGTATCGCTCAATTCTTACAATCTTGGGCATTCACTGATCTCATGCCACACATTATCCTAATGTTAAAGCATGCAAACTTCAGGATTCACAAAGCAGAGACTTCAAGTCCTGTGCAAAGCATAAAAACGGGCTTTGACCCCAGGGTCTTGAAATCACCCTCCTTGCACTACACCAGGGCTCTCATGTTAGTACAAGAGCGCACTACTCCTTAGTATGGGGTATTCTTTTTCTGCTTCTGCTTCTTTTCTAACCACGTACCAGTGGAAGAGTTTTTAACTTCCTCACCTTTAAATGATGATGATAATAACCACCTCACAGGGTGGTTGTGAGAATTTAGTGAGATAAGGAATACGAAGCATTGTACACAGTGTCTACCTTTAGGGAAGTACTTAATACTTGTTAGCCTCTGTTGTGATCACCCACTGCCAAAAAGTGTTAACAGAAAGGCAAGAAGTACCACCCTTGAGTGTCCCTTCCTCTTCAAACACCATGTCCCTAATCCTCAAGCTCAGTAAGGGATCAAAGCACACTCCAGCACCACAGAATCTCCCACTTCTGAACAGCTTTCCTGCGAGAGGATATCAAGGTGGTGTCTGGACACGTCAGGGCATTCTCTCTCGGACATGGGGTCTTACATCGTTCTGGACTTGTGCTGTCCCAAAGAGGAGCCAGGAGCTACATGGGCTACCAAACACCTGAAATGTGGCGAGTCTGAACGGAAATATGCAGGAAGGGTAGAATATGCATCAAAATCTGAAGATTTGGGAGAAGATATGTAAAACAGCTCATTAACAGTTTTTTTTTTTAATGATGATTACCTGTTGAAATCACAGTAGTTTTAGCTAACTATAACATGTTTTTAAAGATAGGTTGTTAATGGGTTAACTAAATCAGGCTTGAAAATTAATTTTACTTGTTTTCTTTTAACTTCTGAAAAATGTGGCTGTTAGAACATTTTAAGTAGACATGCGTGGCTCACACCGTACTTCTGCTGGACAGCACTGCTGTAGACCATGCTACACCTTCACCAAAAGGCCTCATTTTGGAGAGAATTTCAGAATTCGGTGACCATCAGAGCAATTCATGCCAACAGACCAGCAGCCCCCTCTCTGCTGTCCCCACATCCCCAAGCGGCAAGGGTGATCAGCAAGGTCTATTCAATATATGAAACTATACGTTCATCTGGAATTAGGCCATCCCGTGAACATTTAACAAATCTGGCTTGTGTGATGGACAAAAATGTTTCAAAACGTGATACGAAAATAAACATCAGTGGATAGATGGACGGAAGATGTAATCAAGGGAATTCAAAAGAGAAAACACAGGCTTTTTCCAAAGCATTTTCCAAAGCAAAGTTATTAATAGAGAAATAAAATCAAAACAACTTTTTCAGTTTACTGACATTAACAGTGCAGTACAACAAGTTTTAACCGAGTCCCTAAGAAAGGATTTTTAATTCTCAAGATATGACACATATTCAGATTTCACCTAGTATGTGTGAAAAACAGTGCACAAAAAATGACTAAAAGAAATTATAACAAAGGGTCAGAGTGGCTAATGCTAAGTGATGGGATTATGGATTTTTTTTCTTGTCCTATTTTTCTTTATATAATTTCTACAATGAATATGTATGGCTACTTTTTAAAAAATTCATTGTCTAAGTAATACATGTACACTATAAAAAATTCAAAAATAAAGATAAGCCAAAAATATCTGCATTGTTATTTTAATAATCAGAGAAAGTAAACAAAATGAGATAAAGGAATTAAAAAGTGAGATGAAATAATAAAGGGCTTCTTGGCTTCTTAGACTTCTCCTTCAGCAAAAATACCTATTTACATAGAGTTTTCCAATCTAATAGTATTTTTCTTATAATTTTCTGACCCTCAAAGCAACACAGCGAACAGAGTGTTTAACAATGGTTAGCCTAGATAATGGGACTGCAGATAATTTCCATTTCCTTCTTTTTTGGCAGAGAAAATCAGTTAGTTTTAGAAAACATCACCCATAACAAGTGGCAGATAAGGAAACTGAGGCTCAGAGAACTTAACACCATTGACTGCAATACAGAAGTGCTAGAACTCAAAACCTCTCAAATCTTCTCTCAAACCCATAGCCTCCCCGCCCAGACCCAGTGGCTGTGCAGGCACCGGTAAGACTCATAAATGCCCAAGACTCAAGTCTTGTGTAAACTAAGATCAGATTTACTGCTATGCAGGATGGATATAGGCAATCCTCTTGCTGGAAGAAGTCACTTGTTTAATGCATCATACCTGGAAATGTATTAGGCTTCCTGAGAAAGTAACCTGAACTTAACCTTAGCCTTTGAAATTCCCATACTGCAGAGCCATTTCTCAGAATAAACAGCATTTTACCTGGCTCATCAAGCCATAATCCAGCTTAAAGACGGTAGAAACTCCTAAATTCTCATGCTGGTATTCACAACGCATGTTTAGCTGGTGGAATTTAAATAAGGCTCCGTAGCCTCATTTTTGTTGAGGGCAACACATAATTTTTAATCCAACGACTCTGGATCTGGCTTACCTTTTGTCCTACATAGCAATTCATCTTCAAGACTGGATGAACCGCAAATTGCCACTTTGGAATCACACTTATTCTGAAAATTCTCCTTCCTCTTCCAGGTATTTCTGATTCAAAGATGGGACCACCAGACATTCTTTCTTGCAATACGGCACATTCCAAACCTCCAGTCCACCAAGTAGCCCTGCCCTTTAGCGTGAATCTTTGCGCTTGTTTGTGTTTTAAACTGCACTCTGGCTGCACAGTTGGACTGACGTGAGTTTCTTGGGGGGAGGTGTTCTCTCTCTTTCATTTGCCACATGCGCTCCTTGGCTGTGTCCCCTCTTGCTTCCTCCCCTCCTCCCTGCACTCTCTTTTGGCATGCTCCCAGAGAATGTCATCTATCCTAAATAAAACCAACCCTGGAGCTTTCTCAAGGGGGAAAACGTACAGTGCACTTTTTAAGGAAAACATGAGCAGTCTGGGACATAAGTAACACCCACCATGTTCCCTCTCTGACTGCAGGAAATGGCAAGTCCCTGCCCTGCTGGGAAGAGGGTGATGGAGATGACTGGCCCCTGGGGAGAAGGTAGCAAGCTTCTCTGTGCAAGAAGTCCACAGCACCTCTTGCTTCATCATCTTGTAAGGTGTTTTTATCAGCCTCAGACAGAGGGCTGGGTCAAACACCACCATTTCATGCCATTCTCAAGTATCCACCTACATACTAAAAATCAAATTAATACATTCACAGATGAATAAAATATTAATAAACAGTCACCACTCCTTTCTCTGCTCCTGGGAAGCTAGTAAATCAAACCCCCATGCTGACCAGGTGAATCAGACACGATACAGGACAAAAAAGGCAACGGGCAGGTGGAAAGAGAGTGCTCTCTTCATAGACAGGAGTAATGGGCAGTTAGTCTTTTTCCAAACTGATACTGCCTGAACCATACAAGTTAGTCATTAAAATAGTACTTCTCTTCTGTAACTGAAGCATTCCGCTAAAAACAGGCTAAGGCAAACAAGCACCACTGCCTTGGTCCCCACCTCCAAATGTAAGTAAGCCAGAAGCCAGCTATGGCTCACAGCTACAGCTGTGGACAAGCCTAAGTTTGCTCCTAGGCCTTCTAACATATCTGGAGACAAAGGGGGCATCTGGAGGCCTTTGCTCCTAGAGGCTGGAATATGTCATCAGTATTCTGGTCCTCCTGAAAAAAACCAAGGTGGGCAGGGCACAGGCTGGACAGCAGGTGTGATATATAAATTTGATTAGAAATTCACCAGAGGAGTGCTACCAAATAAACACCGTATTTTTGCCTCTACCGCAACATACAACTGGGTGGCCGAGGGTTCACATTCTGGGAGCTGCAGTGCATGGGAGACAAACCCAGGTTTGCACACTGGCTCCTGCACTTCAAGCTGGTGCCTGTGACTACGTTACCTCTAAGCCTGAGTGTTTCCCATGCACATCATGGATCCCCGGACTGTATGACATGGAGAGTGACAGCGCCCACCCCTCAGAACTGCAGGAGAGAGAGAACTGCAGAAATGAGGTAACCTACACAGCATGGCCTGCATACAGAATTCTAGAAACTGGAAAATCAGGGCAAGCATTAGAGAAAACAGGTTTTAGTTTGCTCTGAATCCATCATAATATATAGATTATATGAATAAAAATTACAGCTCATTTTCAAGATCAAATCAATCTAACTAGTAAAATAACCCCCCATTAACCTGGCTTATAATTGCAAATTAAAAGAATTAATGCTATCTGCCTATTAAATTAGCAGAGTTTTTGTAACTGTAGTGACTAATGTTAGCCAAAGGGCAGTGACACAGGCACTATCATATTTTTACAAAGTCATCTAGTATCACAAGTCATTAAAGGTTTACTACAATGCACCCAATAATTTCATCTCTAAATAATGATTCCTAAAGAAATAAACCAAAAGTTCAGAGACCCCCTCCAGAGAACAAAACCCCAGACTTGTGCTCGGGTGAGAACAGACATGGTAACCATCCACTGAGCTGAGACAAGGAGGGACCCTAGGCTCCAAAGACTCTTTCTTTTTTTTTAATTTTTTAATGTTTTATTTATTTTTGAGAGAGAGAGAGAGCGTGAGCAGGGGAGGGTCAGAAAGAGAGGGAGATACAGAACCCAAAACAGGCTCCAGGCTCTGAGCTAGCTGTCAGCACAGAGCCCCACATGGGCTCGAACTCATGAACCATGAGGTCAGATGCTCAACCGACTGAGCCACCCAGGTGCCCCTCCAAAGACTCTTTAAATAGACATTCAATTGGTCCTTCTGTTTTTATTTCCACCTTCACATCTATTTTCAGAAATACTATCAATTCTTTTTTTTAAGTTTTATTTATTTTGAGAGCGAGAGCACAGCATGCACATGCGAGAGAGAGAGAGAGAGAGAGAGAGAGAGAGCGAGCAGGGGAGGGGCAGTGGGAGAAGGAGAGAGAGAATCCCAAGCAGGCTACATGCTGTCATCCCAGAGCCTGACTGGGGACTCAATCCTTCAATGGTTAGATCATGACCTCAGGCAAAAATCAAGAGTTGGTCACTCAAACGACTGAGCCACCCAAACGCCCTGAAATATGACCAATTCTTAAATGTTTGGAGTCTTCTTCAGAACAGCCAGGCTGCCTCTCAGCCCCTTCCACTGTGCGTTCAGGAAGCCACCCTCCCAGACCCAGAGTTAGGGTCAGGGTAAAGGCCAAGGTCAGGGCTAGAGCCAGTGTGAGGGGTAGGGTAAGTGCCCAGGACCCTGCAGCCCAGAAACCCCTAGAGAAGGCCAGGGCTAGTTTCAGGGTCAGGATCAGGGTTAGCGTCAGAGGTTAGGGGTTAGGGGCCAGGGCATGGAAAATTTGTGATGCGTGATGATGTTCATTACATTACTTAAAGAAAAAATGATGTCAATGATATACTCTATAAAACATCATGCAGCAATAAAAAGGATGGTTATGGAAACAATTATATGTTGCAAAAAGAATGTGATACAATACTACCTAAAAAAAGCTATGATACTAAACCAAATATAATCTATGGTTATAATGTGAAAAAATGAATGTGTATAGGAAAAATATTAACAGTGATTGTATTAAGAAAGTAGGATATTTTGAGTAATTTTTTGGCATCTTTGGTTTCCACTTTTGGAAATATGGACAGATTTCTTTGGAAAGCAAACATGCACTTGACTAATGTACTCCAAGAGCTCTGACAGAGGTCAGCTCACCCACCGGCACCCACTCACACATTCACTTCCATCCACAGTACATGTTCTGTTTCCACAAAGTGACTCAGAATGAACACCCAAATGCTTGCCTTTTTTTTTAAACCACAATTCTACATAGAACAACTGTCCAATTCTTACCTTATGCTCCTTTATATCCATCCATTTCCACTTCTGGGTTGAAGGGTAAGGAGGATGGAGCAGGAACAAAACCAGAGCCTTCATCCGTGGCCAGCTCTTGTTCCCTGAAGGTCCCCCCACCCACTTCAGCAGGGCCTCGGTCTGCCCATCTCCGCCAGCCTCACTCACGATAAAAGCCAAGGTGGAACAAGTCAAGGAGGCTTTCACTGATGATAGACTCTCCGTGAGGTTTCCCGCCAGAGGAGACTAATGTGCTTTACAATAAACTACCGCACATCTTTGTCTTTAGCAGATCAGGGCAGGTGAACTTATAAGCTATGGTGAGTCAGTATTATGAAGGCAAGAAGTCCAAGTTCATTCTCCTCTTATCACAAGTTCTACACTCTTGTCTCACTTGTCTTTTGGGCCTTTCACATCTCTAGACAAAAAAAATCAGTGAAGTCTGAACAATGTAAAGGGTTGGACAAAACCACAGAATGAATCTTCACCACATACTAAACCCATTTTTTGCATCACAAGGCAAGGAGGTGAACTCCATGATCTCAGGCAGTGGCCTTTCCTTCGCGTCCAGGAGTCTATGATGTATTGACCCATCAGGCTTCTGAAACCACTGCCATAAATGACAAACAGATAACCCTTTAGGCACAAGAGAATGTATTCATGAAATTAAAAGGAGCCCTGCTCATATCTTGGGTCAAGGAAAACCTGACCATGAAACGCTGCTGAGTTTCGGATCCAACCCTTGAAGTTCAGACCACGTTGGATGTGTCTGAACCAGGGCTGGTATGGATACAACTTTGTTTACTCTGTCAGCCCAGGGCTGCGCTGCTGGAGACATGCTGGCTAGCCATGGCCGGGCTCACAAAGGGGCCTTGTAGCTCTGGGGCCAAGCCTCAATGGCCTGTCTGTTACATCCCCTGGGCCATTTTGATGTGCCATGTCAATCCAGCTGCCAAGACTGGCAATTGGCTCAAATCCCTCATACATTTCTTCTTCTTTCTGACATCATAACTTTGAGACAAATGACACCTTCCACGAACAACTGGGTGGCTCTACTGTTGGCACTTTCCTCCTCCCTTTCCCATATCTCCCCACTTCATATCACACGAACTGCCAAATGACGAACTGCCAAATGACAAAAAGCAAAATGACCCCCTTTACGCACTGCTGTAAAGCCAAAGAGAAGAAGTAGACTTCATGTGAGGATATCCCCACCTTCTACCAAGCTCTAGAGGCTGAGTTAAATGTTTAGGAAAAATTGCGAAATATCACACACCAAACTCCGATATAATCCTGTGGTAAAGATCACAGACTACTTTCCACAAGTCTCTGGAATTAATGTGGCACCCATACCAAAGATATGAAGACCTTGTTTCCCCCTTCTTCAAACTTGACGGTTTTAAAGTTTAAATATCTCCTGTGGCTTAAGGATCTATAAAAGGGAGTATAAAAGAGTACATAGAAAAGAGACAAGAGCCCCGTGGGCCCCATCTTGGATTCCTCAGTGAGGTCAGGCTGTGCCCCCTTGAGGAAGAATGAGTTCTGTAGCCTAAAAGGTGGTATACTGCTCCCAAGTTGGCATTCCAGGCCCAACGCGTGGAAATGTGTCAGCAGCTGGGAAGAAAAGGGTAGGTTGGCCACCTCTCTCCCTGTCAGGGCCCAGTCACACCCTTTTCAGAAGATGTACAGCCAAGGTATGCCCTGCACACAGTGGCTGGGGTCGCACAGGGAAAACTCACCTTATCTGATTTAGAAACAGATAAATAAGGGCCCTTGTGAGGATGAAGACATAGTCAAGAACAGGCAGTGGCAGCTTGCCTGCTCTTCTCACACTCCACACTCTCCCCAAGAAGCTCGGCAGCATCGAAATGCCGGGATCTCCCAAATTTGTATCTTCAGACCCAATTTCTCCCTTGAGAGCTTGATTTCCAATTACCCTGTGATTCCTCAACTTCCATACCTGATCAGTCATTAAACCCCATCAATTCTACTCCCACACCCCTCACAGTATATAATGTTCCCCTACACCTCTGGCCTCAAAACTTAGGCAGTCCTCCTCAATTCCTTGCTGGACTACTGAAATTGTTCCTGACGGTCATCATGGCCCCCGGTCCTGTTCCTCTGCTTCATCACCCTTCACCACCCCTTAGGTCAGCCTAATAAACATCACCAGAGTCTGACTTGAAAACACTGGCTTTCTCAATTGCTTATGGCTAAATTCCAAACTCCAGAGTAGGGCTCCTAAAGCCCTCCACCGGTTGGTCTCCATTCCCTGTTCTAAAATGCTTCTGCCGCTGCTGACCAAACCCTGACCCACTAGCGGCACCGCAGCTCATTCTAGATGAACCAGCAGCATGCCCCCTGCACGGTGTGCCCCCTGCACGGTGTGCCCCCTGCACGGTGCACCCCCTATACGGTACACCCTGCTACCTCATCTCTTCGCTTGCTTTCCCCACAGCTCCTGTTCGTCCTTCAAGACCCTACTTGGAGGTCACCTCTTCTGTGGGGCTCTTCCCTACTCCCTCCAGTTGTGAGTCATACTCTGGTTCTGAGCCCACAGCAAGCTGCATGGCATGATGGGCTCAGGTGCTGGCTCCCCCGGGGCAGTGCCCTAAGGTCCTGGAGGGCAGGGAGGCTTTTTCTATCTCTGAACTTGGTACAAGGCTGCACTGAGTACACACTCAGCAAGTGCTGCTGGATCTGCCGGGTCATTGGAAAGGGATCAGAATTAGCACAACGGAGGGGAGAGATTCCGACAGTCGGGGCAGTGGGCCTAGATGTGTGGGCCATGGAAATGTAGGAATCTCTCTAGGTTTTAGTTTCTCATCTGTTCAGTATAGGAGGGGAGACTATATGATTAATATGGCCTCTTTAACTCCTCAGTTCTAGTGTTCACACTACACTTTCCTTTCCAATCGACAATGAAGAAAGGCTCTATAAAACCCCATGGTAATAACATGCTCCAGGAGTTTGGACGCTCTCCATGAAGCCAGCCAGGAAAATTGCTGCCTTGCCTGGCCACTCGGCACAGCTCCCAGGGCAGCCAACAACGGAGGCTCCTCCCCTAAACTCAGAAATCCCCAGTTGCCTTTTGTTACATTTGGAGAAAATCCCCAATTGCTCTTTGTTCTGTTTGACTCTATGTATTTTGGCCAAGAAGTGGCTTATTAAATACTACGCGCAAGAAAAAAAAATGGCAAAAACCTAACATGACTTGAAAATAACAAACACTAAAAACACGATGGGCTGAATTCTGACATGCCAGGCTAAAAACTCTGGGCTTGATGGATAATCACCTTGTAACCCCATACTCCGGGGGCGGCTGGTACCTCAGCACGGCCACCTCTGTTCTCGCGGGCTGAGGAGCAGGGTATGGCTTGACCATCTCATGGAGCATCCCTGGGTGCTGGTCACTGTAGAAAAGTCCATGCTCCTGGGTCTTGCTCACCGGGGACATCATCTGCTTGGTCTTATAGGGGTACTCGGGTGGAGGACCCCGGGGGTCCAGTGCTTTGCCTGCGGGCTGGGCGGAGGAGGGGCCCCCACCTGCCTTGAACCCTTTTCCGCTCCCTGAGCCAGGGAGGTGCTGCTTAGCTCCCGTCCTCTCCAGGGATAGCTGCATGATTCTCTCACTGAGCGAGCGGACGTGGCCCTGCTTAAGCTCTTTGAGCGCCTCGTCCTTATGTGCCTGTCCACTGTTGGCGCGGTTCACCGTGGGTCTCCCCTCAGTCCGGGCCTTCTGACTGGTGCCCCCAGCCATGTAGTACCCATGGCCGACAGCCCCCTGCTGCTGTTGCTGCTGCTGCTGCTGCTGCTGCCCTCTGAAGAACTGGGACTGGGCCTTGGCCTCCTCGTAAGTGGGCAGCTCCTCATTGTTCTGCTGAGGCTGCGTGGACCGCACCTGTTTCTCCATCACCGCGTTGTCCACCTGGTGTTCTTGACCCTGCGGTTCCTGGCGTGCTGACTGGTAGACCATTTGTGGGTCTTCTTGGGTGAGGTTTTCCGTGGAAGAAAAGTTGTTTGTAGGGTGGGCTGGTCCTGCACTCCCTGTGGCCTGGTGCTGAATGGCCAGCAAGTTCATGTTCTCGGTCGGGGTACCATACCGCAGTTGTTCCTGGATCAGCCGCTGCAATACTGTTCCAGCTGCCGCATCCTCGGAACCTCTCATTTCCACCTCTGAGATCCTCAGGAAGTTTGGGGAGTGGAAGTTACACAGAGGATCCTCAACTGAAAGACAAATGTGGGGAAAAAAGAATCAGAATGTTCCACAGGAATACAGGCCTGTTTATGCATGGTGAATAATGAACATTTGAGCTACAGAGCCCTTAAAGACAAAATTTCAAACACACCACCACCTCGATTTTCCCTGCAGTTTCTCACGAAGAGTTTCTCCAATTTAAAGCGTCTCTACTACTCTCCATTGCCTGGCCTCCTGCTTCTTCCTGGACCTTGCTCTGTCCTTACCCCCTTTCCTTCCTTTAAACTCCCACTGGCCCCTTCCCTTCTTCATAAAAGCATGCCAAATCTTTCCCATCTTAAAAGATAAATGCAAGCAAAAAAACAAGATCAAACAAAAAGGAATCCCCTTTTCTTGGCCCTAGCCATGGACCCCTAATTGCTGCCACTATCTCTCCTCCCCTCCTCTTCTGATTGTCCTCAGCAAGCGATCTGCACTTGCTGTCTCCACTTCCCTGATGCTCCATTCAACGCCCTCCCTACTGCTCTGATTAGCAACCAAGCCCAATGAGAATTTACCACCTCCCGTATTATGCAGCTCACCTCTCTGAAGCATTCCGCAAGTTGATCATCTGCTTCTTGAAATGCTCTCCTAATTCAGCATCCAGGTCTCCCGCCCCCAATACCCACCCTGGTTCCAGCTCCCGCCTCTCTGCACACTTCTCTGACTCCCTTTTTTCCACCTGCTCCTTAAATCTGGTGTTTCCCACAGTTCTGCCCTGAATGCCCTCGGCTGTCACTCAACAGAATTTCCTGGGTCATCACACCTGCTACTCGTCTTCAACCGCTGACTCAGGACCCACATCTACAACCACCAGCAGATGGTCTGTTAGTTCTTCAAATTCAACATGTCTTCCTCACCCCCACCAAACCCCATATCCCTGCCTCATCTTCTCCTTGCCAAGCCAGAAACCTGGGAGTTTTCCAAAATTCATTCCTTCTCCCCTACCCCCAACATCCAGCATCAGCCTTTCAATTCTAACTCTTAAACACCTCTCCCAACCTTCTTCATTCCCACCCCAATCTCCAGTTTATTATTAATAACCACAATATAACCCCAAGAACCATTGTAAAAGTGTATATGATGTATCATGTATTGTGCTAAATTCTCTCCATGTTATTTTGTTTATTCCACATGTAATCGTATGAGGGACATACAATTTCCCATCTCCTGCAGATGAGGAGGGAGGTTCAGAGAAGGCAAATGACAGAGGTCACAGGCATAGCAAAACCCAGAACCAGGACCTTACTCATTCTACAACAAAATCTGTGTTCATTCCACAACACTGCAAAGCCCTTGGTGTCTCATACCCAGACAATTCCATCAGCCTCCTTATCTATTTCTCTGACACTTGCCTCATTCCCACCTCCAAACCCATCCCTTTAGACCTCAACCTATCTTCCACATTACCCTGAAAGACTGTTTAAATAGGAAAACCTATTTATATCACTCCCCTGCACAAGATTCCTCAATAGTTAATTACAAGATGAAACTGACATTCAACCCTAGGATGTAGCAGGTACTGCCTTACCTATCGGGCAACAGTGCAGGCCACCAGCACCACCTCCCCTCACTGGCAACTCCTTGGCGTTTAAGCTCCAGCAACACCGAAGCCATATAGTTCCTAGACATGCCAGTTCTCTCCTGTCTCTAGGCCTTTGCTCACATTCTTCCCTCTCCCTAGAAAGGTGCATCTCACCATGTCTTCTTGGGAAATTCCTAGACATGCCGCAAGTGATAGCTTCACAGCTGCCTCTGAGTCAAACGTGTCCTTCTGCAGCCCAGCAGAAGTCCCTCTCCTAAGTACCCCCTCCATTTGTCTATATCACCATTAGAGCAATTGTCACAGTAGATGGCAATGACTTATTTACACAAGACTCGCAGCTTCCTCAAGGCAAGGATCATGCCACCTCTTCTGGGTCTCCCTGGTGCACAAACCAGTGTCTGCATATAATGGGGGAGCAAACACTGAACCAGTCCAAGAATACCTACATGAGCGCCAGGAAATATAAAATGTATCCATTTCGCAACAATACTAATAAGTAGTGTATTGAGGAAATTACATAGCATGAGGATAGTAAAAATTCTAGTTCTTACTACCAGCATGACCTTGAGCAAATTGCTTACTCTCTCTGAGCTTAATCTCATCTGCAAATTGGTAGAACAGAACTAGACAATCTCCAAACAGCCTCAATTCTACAATTCCAAGCAAGGATGGCTCTGTGCTTCTATATGTACAGAGAACATATCATCTTCCCCACCCCACCCCCAACATCTTTCTTCCCCAAGGTTGCCTTTTTGTTTTGTGTTTTTTTCTAAGTGGCTTCTTTATCATATATGAGTCATCCAGACAGAAATGTCAGATGAACTTTTGGCCCTCTGTCTCCTTTTCTCCCCACATTTGATCAACTGCCAAGCTGGTTTTCCTCAGTCCACAGTGACATGAGAAAAAAATAAGGGTGGTGGAATATGCTTACAAAATATATAGATTTATGTATACTTGCATATATACACATGCATATACACAGACATAGTCATTGGTTTGTGCCTTTTTTGGCATGACATATTAAGGGTTATATCACTTTTTTTGGTATTAAAATATGAGAAAAGGTGATATTAGATGACATTTTTAGTGTCTCTGCAATAGCAAAAGACTGCAACCCTAACTTGTATGCCCTCAGCCACTTTCTGGGTTTGGGCTCCTCTTACCAGTTGCCTAGATGTCCTGAATAGCCTCCTAACATCACTTGCCTCTGGCCTCCTCCTTCCATCCACACTGCATTTATTATCTGTCTTCTTCTACTAGAATTCAAGAACTGGAAAGCAACATTCTATCTGTTAATATTCACTTGCTGTAGCTCCAGGGCCTAGAACACAACCCCGACTCACTGACGACATTCGGAAAATACTGGCCCAGCAAATTCAAGAACTTTATGGACTGGTTCCTGAAGCTCAGCTCTGATCATGTCACTCTGCCTCCCCCCACCCACCCCAAACCACACCACTGAGACCTCAGGCAAGCGATCTGGCTTCTCTGAATCTCTCTCTGTAAAATGGGCAGGCTTCGTATCTGCTTCACGAGACTACACGTGCAGGAAACGCAAACTTACTCCCTGCCTTCAGAGAATGTCTATTGTAACTGAGACCTAAACCCAAAGCCCAACAATAAAAAATTTTAAACACTAAAAACAGATTACTCAAAGTCCACATAAGATGAATTACCAAGTAACTGTAATAAGCGATGAACAGATCAACACGGGCTGAAATGGGCCCCACATTCCTGTGCAAATCCTACGCAACCTGTTACATCCATTCAGAAAGGTGTCGCCACAGAAGGCAAAGAGAACAGTCTTTACCCCCAGGATAACTGCTCTGAAATTTGAAAGCAAAGTCAAATAAAGATGAACGCTGTGAATAACTTGAATATAAATTTAAATAAAAATATATTTCCAAAAGAAAATTATATTTTAGGTTAATAATAAAAGGAACGGGGTCTCATCAAAACTACTGAATTCCCTTTTCAGAAGTGCATTTGCCAAGAACCATGAGATCCTTCCCTATAGTGATTTTAAAGATTCCCTCCCAGTTTTACCAATCTCAAAAGCCCTCAAAAATAGGCAGGAAGCAGGGCGCCTGGGTGGCTTAGTCGGTTAAGCGTCCGACTTTTGCTTAGGTCATGATCTCACGGTTCATGGGTTCGAGCCCCACGTCGGGCTCTGTGCTGACTGCCAGCTCGGAGCCTGGAGACTGTTTCAGAGTCTGTGACTCCCTCTCTCTCTGACCCTCCCCTGCTCACGCTGTCTCTCTCTCTCCTAAAAATAAATTAAAAAAAAAAAAAAAATAGGCAGGAAGTTTCCACAAAGGAGGTAGCTCCCTCCATACTATAGTTTTGGATTTCTTCTGAGTCTCTGAATTATTCGCAAAAAAAGAGATAAAGTGAAAAGGAGAAGGAAAAATATTCTGGGAAAGAGTACCAAAAAAACGTATTTAGGAATTGGAGAAAACTTAGGGAGTAAATGGTGTAAATCTCAAGTTCCTACATAAGAATTCTGCTGAGAGTCACATTATAACAAAATAGCCTATTGATGCCATGGCAAAAACATTTTAAAAAAAGGCACCTACCAATAAAGAGACAATCAACAATACAACTGGCTGATCTGTAAAGCGAGGATAGAGGGGAAAATATGCAAAAAGGCTAAAAACCAGAAACATATGATCATCTTGTTTTTCCAAACCAAATGCCAGTAAAAGGACTTACCAACTTTTTCCCTGATGCCACCGTTTGCCTCCACCGTCAAAGCAGATGCTTCGCGCCTCCCAGAATAGAGCTGGAAGTCTGGGAAAAAGTAGTTGGGGTCTTCTAGAATCGGGGTGGAACTACCAGGGCTGTAACAGACAGGAGAGGGTCCTGGGGAAGAAGCAAAGTGCGTGTTAGCGTCACTGAAGTCCTTCTCTCCCTCCTTCCTGTGTGACTCATAAGAGCTCACGAGGCATTTTCCCACATTCGACTCAGAGCTGTCTTTTTGATTCATAAAATTCCACAGTTACCATTCAGAAGTATCTCAAGTCTAACCACCCACCAAAGTGACCCGTGAGGTCAGAATAACAATCTTCAAGAGACACTAAGTGAAGTCATGACGCTTTCGCACAACCCAGTTCCAAGGGTGGCAGCAACAGCACCGACGAAAATCAAGCCCTCTGCAGAACTGGACAGAGTCCCAAAGTTGGGGCTGGTCAAGGTGTGGGGCAGAAGGAACAGAGGTGGGGAAGCCAGCGAAGGAAATACTAAAACAGGGAGAGCAGAATGCATTAAAGATACAGAGAGGGATTGGCCATTTTGCTAGGCCATGTGTTAGCACGAGTGTGTCCCAGGCCAGGACAGAGTGCTCAGCTCAAGGTTTCTGGGGGCCCCTGTGGCAGTGTGAGTCTGGGTCAGGGGCTCTGGCCCACCGCCAAGCACTGCCTTTCAGCTCCAGTTTATCTGCTTCACACACAAACCGGAGTGTGCTTCCTGTTCCAATTAAACGTGACACAGTATTCAATCCTACAGCACTGAGCATGAGATACCATTACAATAACACCGACAGGCACATACAACATCGTGGGAACCCTCGGGCCCCAGCCCTCTTCCCTCCCCACACTGACTTCTCTGCTTGAACACCACATTTCAGGCTCTTTTCAGCAAAAGGAGTTTGGTTACAGGGCACCTAAGTGTCTCCGTGGTTGATCATCCGACTCTTGATTTTGGCTCAGGTCATGATCTCAGTTTGTGAGCAGGAGCCCCACACTGGGCTCCGCGCTGACAGCCAGGAGCCTGCTTGGAAGTCTCTCCTTCCCTCTCTCTGTGCTCCTCCCCTGCCTGTGCATGTGCGCTCGCTCGCTCTCTCTCTCTCTCTCAAAATAACCTTAAAAAAATGTAGCTTAGTTTACTTCAGGGGAAGAATCATGCTTTTCTTTTTAAACTAAAATCCTTGCCCAAATGATAATTCCATTAGAACAAAAATGTTTTTCAGCTGTAACTTCACACTAATTTGAAAGCAATTTGAAATTTCTTGCTAGGTTGTTTTTTTATCTCCTCTTTTCTCACAAGGCCAAAGCTAGTAGTAACTAATTAATGAGGCCATAGATGGGGATTTACTCATCATCTTCCTCAGTTTCTTCAACACACAAAGAAGTGTCTGCATGTCTGCTCACATATATCTTAGGCATGTGTGGACTAGAGCGAAAAAAAAAAAAAAAGGTTTTGACGATTAGAATATTTACCTTGCAAAGTTAAAATAAATACTGTAGTAGTGACTCTTATCTTAAAGATGAATATAAACTGAATATGAATGGCATATTATATGGACATCAGTCTAACTGCAGTTACAATACCTATGACATCTGTCAGGGTTCTCTCCGTGGCCAGGGACTATCCCAGAAGAAACTTGCCTCTTTCTGGGCCTCATCTTCTACATCTATAAATCTAAAAGTCTCGGGCTAAAATTAAGAATCACAGATGACCTGGATCCCGAGGCAAATTCTGACCTGGCTTCCACTTCAGCAGGTGGAACATGTTGGTGGAAAACTGGAGAACTGCAGCGTGCAACCTTGGCTGCCATTACAGTCGCCAAGGAACTTTGAAAATCCTAATACCCAGGCTTCCTCCGACCTCTTCAGTCAGAATCTCGGGGGATAGGGCCCAGGCACCTGTACCTACGTAAACTCCCCAAACGATTCTGGTGTGCAGCCAGAGCTCTGAAGCCCTAACTGGAGGGAGAACAGTGCACACTCAAAAATCCCCCAACACAAAAACACCTTTCTGTGCCCTCACCCCACTCCCACCAAATCAGCACAAAAAAGGAGCTGAGGACCCACACGCTTCAACAAAAGAAAGAGTGGTGTTTTCTCATAGTGGATCTGGGTCAGGAACGGCCACGTGCAAGCATAAGTCACTTTGGGTGACATCGTCTAGTCATGTGACTAAAAATTTTAAGTGAGAACAGAGAGCAAGCGGCTAATGAAACCGAGGCCTAATAATGGGTAATATGTGAACGTGTATGTGCATACAAAGGAGTGTGCAGAGTGTGTGTGTGTGTGTGTAGACATATGCTTTTAATATAGAACCTATTAAGAACCTCTGTACTAAGCCATTCTCATCACCGCAATGAGACAGTGGGTACAAGCCCCACGTGAAAAGCATTATGTACCTCGGGCGCTTTCTTTTGACTGTTAAATCGCTTCTTTTAGAGAGCAGAACCAAGATGAGGCCACACTTACAAGCTGGACCTAGAACAGAGAACCCTGGCTCCTGAGCGCACCAATGAGCTGCCTGCATTGCCGGCCAACATCAACCAATCAGGACGAGGCCCTTCCCACCAATCAGGATGAAGCTCTTTTCTGGGCACCTGGCTGGCTCAGTTGGTTAAGGAAGGGACTCTTGATTTCAGCTCAGGTCATGATCTCATGGTTCATCGGATCGAACCCCGTGTGGGGCTCTACACTGTCAGTGGGATTCTCTCTCTGCGCCTACCCTGCTTGCACACTCTCTCTCAAAATAAACATACCCTGCCTGTGTGCTCTCTCTCAAAATAAATAAACTTAAAAAAAAAAAAAAGATGAAGCCCCCCCCTTCATTAGCATATTAAGCCTGAGTAGGAACCTGACCTGAACTTCCGCTCTAGAAGCAGGGCCTCCCTTCTGTACCCGCTGGCCTATCTAACTCTTCTCTGGTAGTGCTGAGTCTCCTTCAGCGCAGGCTGTAGCCCCAGTTAAAGCCTTGCCTCTGCCTTTGATTTTGGGGTCCATCCTCAAGTTTCTATCCATGCAGAGCCCCAGGAACGAACCCGACTCCAGTAACAACACTGGTACAAACTGATTCTCCACACCTTTATCCAGTGGCCCGCCGCACGAGAACAGGTTCAAGGGCTCCGGGCCACAGAGCGTACAGGTACAGAGCTGTCCGTGAAAGCCCGCCGCGCCCCCAACACAGAGGGCACCACAGACACGCCTCCTTTCACCACACAGGCCTCAGTGTCAGGAAAGGGGGAAAACACTCTCACACACCCGCAGACCGAAGGACACAATGCCCAACATCTCAACCATCATTTAAGACTTCCTTTTTTGTACGCTGGGGTGTCCCGAGCATTCCTGGAGAGTTACGTCCCCACCGCTGCCCCCACTCCTTGGAGCCGAAGGAAGAGGAGCCCAGCAGAGGAGCAGCCGGGCCTGGCAGGCAGGCCTCCCGTCACGGCTCCACCAAGCCAAGAGACCCAAGAGAAGCTCCCAGCACTGACATACCCTACGAGACTCGTGTTATTTGTGGCTTCCTCACCTGGAAGACAAGGTAAAATGAAGAATGTGTGTCACCGGGTCTGCATCAGCCTCCTGGGCTGGAGAGCAAAAATGCAAGAGAGGCCTCGCCCTTAATCCCACAGGAACATAATCCTTCCCTGCCTCTTCTAGCTCAGAATCTCCAACTAGGAAGTCCGAGAGCACAAAGTGGCTCTACTTTCTTATGCGAAACGCAGGGTATGTGATCTACCCAACGGGGTCAAGGTTATCTGACATGGAAACCGGAAGTAAGCATGTGACTTATGTTACACGACATATGACAACATAGGAGTGGGGATGCTGCTGGCTGTGTTAGCATTCTCCACGCCCAGAAGCAAAACTGGTTGCAGCGGGCACACGCAAACACCGCCCCCACCCAGGAAGCCCCCGCAGGGCGTGGCTCCTGCCCAGGGGCTCAGTGACAGGGCCTGTTTTAGGGCGGTACACCGCCAGTCAAGGATCCTGCCGCTCGACCGTGTGTAATCTGTACATGTCATAGGTACCGGGGCTTTCTTCATAAAGACCGGTTCCACAGAAGGTCCTCCTGACTTAACCAATTCGCGGTTTCCTGCTTCCTTCAAACCAGTCCTTGTCCCAGAATTATCGCGGACAGCTTTAGTCTGCGTGGGGAACCTGGTGGTAAAGGATCCTGCTGTCTATGGGGTCCCCCTCCCGCGGCTCCTGTGGCTCGTGGCCTGAGGGAAAGCCAGAGATCTGTTCTGGCTGCACTCCGCAAAGGGTGAGGTTCTGGAATTATCCTTTGAGGGTCGGCATTCCTGCCTCATAGAGTGACTGTGATCCAGCTCACCAAGAATGGTCCCTTCTTCGTGACAAACCCTGCGTGTCACCTGTCAACATGAAGAATCTTTTGCTTCTATGAGCATCACTGCTTTTAGCTTATTTCTAAGAGCAGTGAAAGCTTCCTTCCCATTATGGTTTTATGCTGTTACTTCCTTTGTAACTGTCCGGAGGCCTTTAGGTAATGTGACCCTGAACCAAAACTTTTTTTTTTCCTTACTCAATACAGCAATTACAAAGGGCGTCACTGTTGATGGAAAAATGAATGAAGGTAAAACGAAGTGAGTTTTCCGGGGCAGGCAAGGGGCACAAAAACCCTGGTGATCTCCTCTCATCTGCTTCACCCCCATCTTACTAGTTCCTTCCCTAAGATCAGCTCTTGATTCTGTAAAGAGGCTAACCTAACAGGCTCAGAAGTATCCTTTACGTTTAAACACCGGAGGACATCCAGATCGCCACCCCATTATCATCCAACACTCACAGAACTGGGAAAGCTCCTGTCCTCAAATCCCACTGGCCACTTGCTTGCACATAACCATTTTGGCTAGAGCCTCAAGTCCAGATTTTGCTTAGTTTTTAGCACTGCCTACTCTCAGGCCCCTCCTCTAAGCTGCCAACAATCTGGGTGCTCCACTCCGCATCCCAGTGCCCCGTGAACAGGTCACCCCCATTTTCCAAGTTCCAGCCAGGAATGCATTTGTAGCGGCACACTCCTCTCCCCAGGTCCTTTACAATTCACCCCAACAAACCTCTCACTCTACCTCCAATACACACACACACACACACACACACACACACACACACTGGCCTTCCTTCCCTCAACTATGATACCAGTGACAATGTGAGCTTACAACTTAGCATTTAAACATCAAGTGCCTTTTTTTTTAAAGTAGGCTCCAATGCTGGGCAAGACTTGAACTCAAAACTCTGAGATGAAGACCTGAGCTGAGATCAAGAGTCCAATGCTTTAAAAAAAGCCACGCAGGTGCCCTTCAACTGTCTAGCATTTTATAGCAGTCATTTAATATAGTCTGCTGCTACTGTCCTGGGGAAGCTGGAAGGCAGCGCTATACCCATACTTGGAAGGATGTAAGAGATACCTCTCCTACTACTGCTGACTGATGCAGAGCATGGCACCATCCTCTGGAATGGGTTCAAATTTAAAGGTCAAAGATGCCTCCAAAGACAGTCTCCAGGATTCCCCATGATCCATTGCGCTTTACAGTTCCCTAAAATGGGGGAGTACTTGCTGTCCCCTGCAGGCCAGAGACCCATTCCTCAACCCCATCCCTCCCCGCAACCCCACCCCCCACGAACTGCAAAACAACTCCCAGGTGTTATTTCTAAAGCCCGAAACTCTCTGCCAGGCCCACCTAACCCCAACTCCCTCATGCATGTAAAAACCACTTCACCCTCTAGATTAGAATAGCCTCTTATAACTTCGTAACAGAAATTTTAAACACAGCAACAAATAGTTCTGTGGCTTCTACCTTCCCCTTTCCAGGAGCTAAGGAATTTGCCGAATGTGCCAGCAGCCTCAAAGTTAAATGTAAGCAACCAAGCCCTTTGATTCTGGCAGAACTCGGGGTTTTTCCGGGGGAGCAGAATACACTGCGACTCGGGGAGACAGATGCCCTAGGAAACAATGTTTTGAAGCGGCCTAGAGAACCCATGACCAGGGCCTGAAAATTAAAGGCAAGTCTGTCCACAAGTCGTCCGGCGAAACCAAGCGAGACCATGTGGGTGAGCCAGTTCACAGTCCAGGCGCCTGAGTCCTCAGTAAAGAAGCATTGACAGGTCATGGCACCTTCCTCTAGAAATGCTTGCCTGCAACTCGCGTTTTGAAACCGGAAACGGGAATCTCCACGCACTGGAATATCTCTTTCCCCAAGGAACCATTATTTGAAACCCAAGATGGGGACAGAGAGGGGTGGGAGGGAGGAAAAGTTCCAAGATTCCCAACCCCTACCATCCATCTCAGCGCCAAATGTGAATTCTAGACCAATCTATCTGTTGTAGACAACAAATAAAACAATAAATGCAATAATATCTATTTAACTTAGACTCAGAGTGGAATTTGTGATTAATAACTTCAAAGTCGAATGAAATTTAACTTTGCAATGCCTTTTTTAGAAATATCCGAGACATTATCAGTGGGAACCAAAATGCAAATGTATGCTTAGCCTCTAAAGTAACAATTGAGTTCAACAGGGCACCATGCTAGGAGCTCTAAATACAGAGAAATGCACGAAGACTGTCCTGGGCCTTGGGAGCTCATGCTCGAGTTCTAGAGACCAGTGTGCACACATGCACACAACTACCCAAATTTCACAGAGTAAGTGCTCAACTAAAGGGACACAAAGCTTTGGAGGCCCAGAAGTAATTCATCAGTACGTGTTGATTAGGGAGAGGATACTGAGCTGAAATGACAAAGAGAAAGAGACAGGGGAGCTGAGCAGGAAAAAAAAGGAGGATATTAACCCACTGTGGGGTGAGGAGAGGGTGCTAAGGAGGAGAGATCAACACAGCACGGTAAGGGTGAACAAGGACTGAGTCATGACAGTGTTTCATCTTGGGGCGCCTGGCTGGCTCCGTCGGTCAAGCATCCATCCGACTCTTGGTTTCGGCTCAGGTGGTGATCTCACGCGTTGTGGGTTCGAGCCCCGCGTTGGGCTCTGTGCTAGTGTGGAGCCTGCTTGTGATTCTCTCCCTCTTTCCCTCTCTGCCCCTGCCTGGCTTGTGCTTTCTCTCTCTCTCAAAAATAAAATAAATAAACACTAAAAAGGGAAGAAAGTATTTCATCTCTTTAAGGAATGGAGAGTAACGTGGCATTGGGATACGGTAAGAAGGAAAACGACTTAGAAGCCAGTATTTAAGGGAGTTTTTTAATAAGCTTTTTAAATTTTAGTACGTTATTTTCATAACACTAGAGAAATGCAAAATAATTTCAAAAATAGGTGATTCAACTACCTAGCATATTCCTGACAGTCAATCACAATACTCTAAGTACTTTTAGGGTTAGGAAACCCTGAGCTCACTGTGTAAACCCTGGGGGTAGGCTGTAGGCCAGAAGGACCCTTCTCTGTTCTAGCAGCAAGAACAGCCTAAGCTCAGTCAACTGGATATTCTATCCAAAGACCGAGTGTCTTGAGGAAAGGACACAAAGACAAAAGGTGCAGGTAAGTTACCTGCGGTAACCGTGTCACCAGGAGTTCGAGGAGCATCAGCCCTCACATGACAAACACCATGTCCCCGGCTGGGTTCCCAGTGTAGATTCACCTAGGTTACTGCCCATTTTCTTGGCCATCCTGTTAATTTGTGAGCTGTGTAATATACTTCCAGTAAATTCCTCTTTTGCTTAAGTTAGCCAAAGTCACTTTGTGCTTACAATCAAGAACTTTAGACAGACACTTACATTTAAAAAGATTAATTGTTCTGACCCACATCATAAAAGCTGAACATTGTTGGTATCCTAAGTACTGCATGACTTAGCACAATCTGTCTTGTCACCCCAAATACCCTTTACACAAGCCCTAAAGAAATATTTGTGACCTCCCAAAGGTTCTTTCATCTAGAGGGTCTTTCTCAACAAGTCAGAAGACATACTCAATGCTCAAATATATATGCTGATGGGTGCCGGGGTGGCTCAGTCAGTTAGCGTCTGACTTTGACTCAGGTCTTGATCGCACAGGTCGTGGGTTTGAGCCCTGCGTCGGGCTCTGTGCTGACAGCTGGGAGCCTGCAGCCTGCTTCAGATTCTGTGTCTCTCTCTGTCTCTGATCCTCCCCTACTAGTGCTCTCTCTCTCTCTCTCTAAGTAATAAATAAACATTAAATTATATATATATATATACACACATATGTATATGTGTGTATATATATATATGCTGCCTAACCAAGTTTTCTGAAACTCCACTCTAGTACCACTTCCTCTGAGAAGTCATCTACCCCTTACCCCCAAATGCTTATATGCCACTCATCTGTGCTCCCATCACATTCCATGCATGTTTATGCCACTATTAGATTGCCAATGTATTTAGTTCATATTTTTCTCTCCCTCTTAAAGCGTAAGTTGATTAATAACAGGAACCATGTCTTATTCACCTTTGTATCTCCAGTGCCTAGAAGAAATAAAATCACAGTAAGAGCTCCAAACACATCTATTGGATCAATGAATCATCCGCGTATGTTTACGGTACCTGCTAGTTTCTAGCACATAACGGGCACTCAACAAATATATACTGATGGAATTAAGATACATTTTTAAATAATCAGTTTTAAACATATTCTTAATTCTACAGAATGTAGCTCAAAGATGATTTTGTCTCTTCCAAACCAATCAGGAGACCAAGGCTTGGTAAAAGCTACTGGGGAGCAAAAACAAGAGGAAGCCATCTAGTGCTACAGCAGGTTAATTAAGTACACTAGGGTCCATTTCCTGTACAGGCTCCATCCACGATTTTGAAGGAACATCACAGGGAGTCTGCAGCCTGAACACAAGCTGGCTCTTGAGGAAGGTGCTCTTTTATCCTGCTCAAGCCCTGCAGGTGGGCCTGTGTCCTGGGACTGTGCCCGAGCGGCAGCCCTTGGCACATGCTCCTTCCACAGGTCTGGGAGCAGGAAGAGAGCTCTTAGGGTGCCCAGTCACCCACCCTAAGAAGAAGGAATCATCTGAGTCCCTACCTATCACACAGAGTCACCACAAGTCCACAAAAGTGGACTTTTTCCATAAGAAAAAGATGTTTGGATTTTAACATAAAATTCAAAGACTAGTTAACTACCTTGACTCAAATTGTACATAATATCATAACTTTTATTTCAGGTAGATATAGTTGGTATTTAACCTATCTAAAACTAGAAGGACCTGAACCCCAGAAATTCTTTTCTTCAGAGAAGTTTGTTAAAAAAAAAACCCACTTTATTAAGACATGCTTAACATTTAAAATGATGTACATATTTAGGGGCGATTAATCATCTGACTCCTGATTTTGACTGAAGTTATGAGGGAGCTCAGTGTTGGGCTCTGCACTGACAGCACAGAGCCTGCTTGGGATTCTCTTTCTCCCTCGGTCTCTCCCCTACTCACACTCTCTCTCTAAATAAATAATTTTTTTTAAAAATGGATAATTCAAAAAAGTACAAATTTAACATATACAACTTGACGAGTTTGGGGATAAGTATCCACACATGAAGCCATCACCATCAGAGACCACAGATATATTCATCACCTCTCTAAGTCCTCTCCCACCACCTTTATTAATGTGTGTGTGTGTGTGTGGTAAGAATATTTAACATACTATCTACCATCTTAGCAAGTTTTAAGTATAAAAATTACAGTATTGTTAGCTACAGGCACTACGCTATAAAGTCAATCTCTAGAACTATGTATGTACGTTTTAATAAATAAGCCCTATATTTAATTAAATAAGTGAAACTTAATCTTTAATCAATCTCAGGATCAGAAAGGTATTCTTTTGGGTGGTCCTGGCACACATTATGTTCCCACTGAGAAAAAAAAATGACTGGCATGTGAGTTCCATTGCTTCAGTGTGTTTCTATCACTGCAGGTGGACAGTAAGTACTTAATATTTTCTGAACAATGGAAAACAAACAGGATGAGAAGCCTTAAAATAAACCCCAAGACATAACGATGGCAACATGAATGCGTAATTGTGCTTCTAAAGCCTCCCTCTCTGGGCCACACAGGAGGGGAGTGGCTCAGACCCGCCTCCAGATTCCTCCAGCTCCTCTCCCCTGCACCCTGCACCCCACACCCCATCCTGTTAGCATCTCTCACAGGGACTGAGTCTTCTCGTCCTCACCTCCCTCAGACATCAATGTTGACTCACAACTGGACTTCATAATTTAAAGCAACCAATGTTCCCCCAAAACTGAACATCCCTTTAGTAACAAGAGTATAATCAATAGTGGAAGGAGCTACCACTTATTGAGGGCTATAGGGATGATATAAAAGTCATCATGTGTAATTATCACCACCCAATTTCCATTTTGTAGAAAGGGATACTAGGCTCACAGTGGTTAAGTAATGCCCAGAGGCACAGAGCTGGCCAGCAGCACAGACAAAATCAAAGCTCTTTTTGCAACGCCTTTCTGCCTTCCAAAAACCCCTCAATAATGCACATTTAATTCTGAGTCCTCTTTTCCTGACTAATTACATGAAAATCAGGAGAGTTTTAGTGATACGCTCTTGCTTGTAGAGAATAGGGAAAGGTACTGGGAAAGGTTCTTTCCCTGACTCTGTGAGGCAGAGAAGCATCCAGAACTATTTCATTTGTGCTCTTTTTCATAAAAGCTTAGAGTAATAATAGCACACTCCCTGCCAATCACCAGAACATCAAGGCAACTGACGAAGCCACCCTCCCCATCGCTTCCGTGTGACCACTTACTAGTTTCACGATGGGGTCTCTGCTTTAGCAATGAATCCCAAGCCTATCCTGCATCAGTCACTCTCGTGCCACATGTCACTTCCAAGCTCCATGTCAGACCTGTAACATCAGGATCTCCACAAGTGCAGACCAAATATATTTTGGCCTCACTTCACAACTGATTTGAATATGGAGTCAGGTAAAGAGGCTTATACTTCTCTGCCCTACACGTTCTGATAGAACATATGCACTCCAAAAAAGTGGTGACAAACTGAAATTTGGTAAATCAATCACACTTGAAACCAAAACATGATGGATCTGATGAACCCAAATGATTAAGTAAATGACTCTTTCTAAAAAAAATAAACCAATCAGTCTGCACTGATTCTTTTGGTAACGATTCTTTGTGTAAATTTGGTATTTTTAATAAATTCAGATTCACAGTCAAGAATCTTAATGCCCTTCTGTTTCCTAATTGCTAACCTGAATGACCGGGTAAGAGAATATGGCTATTTCAGCTACATCTAAAATATTGTTATAAAGATACAATAAAGTGATTATACCAAAAGATACATCTAGGGGCGCCTGGGTGGCTCAGTCAGTTAAGCGGCCAACTATGACTCAGGTCATGATCTCACAGGCTGTGGGTTCGAGCCCTGCATCAGGCTCTGTGCTGACAGCTCAGAGCCCAGAGTCAGCTTCGGATTCTGCGTCTCCCTCTCTCTCTGCCCCTCCCCTGCTCATGCTCTGCCTCTCTGTTTCTCTCAAAACTAAATACACATTAAAAAAAATGTTTTTAATACATCTAATTCAACATGATGAGATAAAGCCTGAGAAAATGCCTACCATATTATAGGATAAATGCTCGCTAAATCTGAAATTCAAAAATCACACAGCCAGCTATGCCACAGTCATGTAAATGTAAGATAAGCAGTTATCTAATTTTACAGGGAAGGAAGGCAAAGAACATAACATTTATCAAGCAATACATGATAAAAACATTATCTTAGGTAATTCTCACACCTCTGAGAATCAGGTCTGATCATCTCCTTTTTACCTAAAAATACCATAAATGACACGCTCTGGGTCACACAGCACACAGCCATAAGGCTAAGATGCACATTCAGCTTTGACTGTTCCAAAGCATTCCACAGAATTTAAGCAATACTTTTAAAACACCTAGATACTTGTAGTAGTATTTGGCTTCCTTATAATTCCCGTATGTTTCAAAAGATTATGGGTCTGTGAACTTGATTAGCAGCAAAATGCAGATGTACTCACTAATTCATCCATCCGTCCATCAATCCATCCATTCATTCATTCATTTGCTCACTCATTCCACAAAGATCTGTGACATTAAGGATCTGCCAAGGGAAAGATAGTGCCTGGTATGGGAACCCAAATCCACCAGGCCAGTGAGGGAGGCAGACAACTGCCCAACAGTGCACCAACGTGGTGATGCAGGCAGGCTCAAGGTAGCACGGACTGGCGAGCAGGGACACCAGTGTCCGGGTCCATCTCGGGACACACACAGCTGGATCTGTAACTGTGCTTAGCGGCTATACTTACCTCTTTCTTCTCTTTGGCCTCATTGTTTTGGGTCATGGACACCTCTCTAAAACAATCTGTCAAGAGGTACAGAGCTTCTCCCTAGGTCTAAAAGAATGCACACACACTGACTTCATGGCATTCACAACTTTATGAGGATTATCCTCACTTCTCAGATGCAGAAATTAAGGCACTAAGAAGAACTTGCGTCAAGTCACACAATTAATAAAGGGCAAAACCAGGGTTCAAGCCCAGCTGGCCTGGCTCCAGAGTGTATAGTGTTTATCACTCCACCAACAGTGTCCAAACTTTTTCATTTTAGGATCTCTTCACACTCTTAAAAATTACTGAGGACCCAATAAGCTTTTGTTTCTGTGAGCCATATCTATCCCTAATTACTATATTAGAAATGGAAACTGAGAAATCTTAAAATATATGCTAATTCATTTAAAAACAACAATAATAAACCCATTCTAAGTTACATGAAACATTTTTATGAAAACTCATTACTGAGACAAAAAGCAGTGAGAACAGTATTATTTTATGATTTTGCAGGTTTCTTTAAGGTCAGGCTTACTAGACTGCTAGATTCTCATATCGGCTCTGCTGTCAATCTATTGCTGTAGGATTTTTAGTTGAAGAAAATGAAGGAAATGTGGCCTCATTCTAATACATAATTGGAAAAAGGAGGAGTATTGTGATAGCCATTCCAGATAATTTTGACTGTTCTTTGAAACTACATCCAAACTCAACAAGTACTAATTTCTTAAAGGTGGTTGCAGTGTGAACTATAAAACCCTTCAGTGATCCTGCCTTGGATATTTCTCTATATTCTAGTACATTAAAATCTATTGGTCCATCTCTCACTTTGGAGAGAGCTCTCTTTTCCATAATTTCATAATTTTATACACTGGTCCTTTGGAAAACCATAATTCACTGCACCATGCACATCCTCCACACATGCAAATATCTCAGGTATGTAATATCAACAAAATCACTTTTGTTAATACACCATGGATTGCAATCATCAGAAAAGTCTTTTGCATTTTAGGAAGTTGTCAAGTTCACGGTGGCAAATCCAAGTTTTCCAAAATTCCAGTTTTGATAGGAAAGCCTGAGTTTGATCACTGGCAATAAAGAGTGTCCACTGGTTTTCTTGCAGTGACCAGACTCCCTGTGTTCATTTCTGAGAAAACATCTAGCAAATCCCCAGTAAACCAAGAACTCAGAACTACCCGTGTGTTGGTCGTTCTCTCAACTACAAACGGCGTCCCATCAGAAGAGCCTCTACCTAAGCTCCCCACTCAGGTGCCTAAGAGCTCCCTCTCGGTGCAGCAGAAGCACTTCCTGTATGTTTTCCATTCATCACACAAGGCATTAAAAAGGTGCACCTGACTGCTAGGAATTTACCCAAGGGATACAGGAGTGCTGATGCATAGGGGCACATGGACCCCAATGTTCATAGCAGCACTCGTTAAAAGAGCAAAAACATGGAAAGAGCCTCAGTGTCCATCAACGGACGAATGGATCAAGAAGATGTGGTTTATCTATATGATGGAATACTACATGGCAATGAGAAAGAATGAAATCTGGCCATGTGTAGCAACATGGATGGACCTTGAGGGTGTTATGCTGAGTGAAATAAGTCAGGCAGAGAAGGACAGATAGCATATGTTTTCACTCATGTGGAACAGGAGAAACTTAACAGAGGACTACAGGGGAAGGGGAGGGGAAAAATATTTAATGAGAGGGAGAGAGGCAAACCATAAGAGACTCTTAAATACTGAGAACAAACTGGTGATTTATGATGGGTGGGGGAGAGGGGAAGGGGGGTGATGAGCATGGAGGAGAGCACTTGTTGGGATGAGCACTGGGTGTTATATGGAAACCAACTTGACAATAAACTATATTTTTAAAAATTTTTAAAAATAAAAACCATTAAAAAAAAAAGGTGCACCTGAGGTGTAGATTTAATACAGTGTGTGCTGGTAAGGGGCAGACAGACCACTGGTACAGTCAGTGCCACTGCCTTGATCCATGCAAAGTTCTACCCAACACTGCTTTTGTACCATCAGTACAAATGTCAGTACGGTGGAAGAAGCACATGTCATCGTGTTATTATGAAGATAGTTTTTCGGACTCAGGAACTGCCCCTCCCCCCAGGGTTCCACAGAGCACACTTTGAGAAATGTGGCTTTCTGTTCTATAGCCTCCTCTGTGGAGAAGGGACCAAAACGTGTGAAACTTAAAGAGACCTTTAAGATGAAAATGGCTACAAAACCAGTTACAACTGAGAGGGAGTCACCTCCCCGCTTGGGCAAAGGAAGGTGCCCACAGTCCCTGGAAGTGGGGAGACTTGAAGGCCCACAGAGACCCTTTGATGTAAAGATAGCGTGAACTCTACCTGTCAGACGAACAGACTCCAATAACTAAAGAAAACGTATCAGAGGAGAGGCTGCAGCCTCTCTAGAAAACACCTGCCCATGAATGCATCTTCTTGCCCTTGAGGGATTTTTATAAAAGGGAATACAAATCAACAATCATACTTCACTGGAGAAAAGGCCTCCAAGAGATTACTTTTAGGAGGTGAAGAGAAAAGAAACTGTAATAACTTGCCCGGCAGGAAGTCAGGCAATCCTGGGACAAAGGGAAGGATGTTAAGACATGATGAGGGAAGAGAAGAGAGTGATGCTATCAGGCCAAAAGACCAGAGTATTAAAAGATTTAAAGAACAACAAAGGTGGAGGAGAGAGCATCTACCAAACGGAAAGGGGGACGGGGGGAAGGCCAATTTGTTTTGCTTTGTTTTGGCAAATCTGCTTCTTAAACAATCTAAGAATCCAGGCTCTGTGATTTATTAGCTTCAAGAATTGAGCAAATGAGTTAACTTCTTGGTGCCCCTTACCTCATCAGGAAAGGGAAACAGTAATTGGACCTTACTTAGGGCCGTTATAAAGAGTACATAAGATAATGCAAAGGGCTATGAGCAGTGTTCCAGCACACGATAAGTGCTCAGTAAGTTTTAGCTTTTTATTTTTTCATCCGAGTGGGGAAATGGAACAGGAATCAAGAATATAAAATTCACTTTCAAGAAATGATCAAATCAGTGAGCTTTTTAAAAACAGCAGGATGCTGAAGCAGATCAAAGATGAAGACATTTAAAGTTTTGTCAGACTGTTCAGCTGATTGACAAACTAGACTAAAATTACACTTTCAATTTTCTAAGCACTTGGGTTGAGAGGTCTTAAAATATACAATTTCTCCAGGGGACCTGGGTGGTTCAGTCCATTAAGCGTCTGACTTTGTTTCAGGTCATGATCTCACAGTTCGTGCATTGGAGCCCAGCACAAGCCTGTCAACTGTTAGCAAAGAGCAGGCTTCAGATCCTCTGTCCACCTCTCTCTCTGTCCCTCCCCTGCTCTTCTCTCTCAAAAGTAAGCATTTAAAAAATATACGGTTTCTCTAAAAATAAGCTTAATGGTCCATTCCTACTATCAAAGACGAAAATGAAAGAATACATGGTGTTATCCAAAGGCTCTCTAAAATTCCTAACTTATCTGTCACTCAGGCATACAAGTCAAGGTCTAGGTGGACCTGGAGAAGGTATCAGGTACCAGGCTCTAACCTGAATGCCCTCAGCTGCCTAGGAAACTCCTCTTCAGCTAGAAGGACAAGGCGGGTAGTTATTAGGAGGTTACAGGGGAGTGGAAACAATTTGTCTTCTCTTCTAAGCATTACAAATAAGAAGAAATAAACCTCTCTTCTTGTTCCATAGTGAATATTCCATAATGAACATCTCCGGAGACTGAGAATCTCAGGTCTGAATCAAACACAAAGGTCATTAGCGTAAGCATTGATTTCACTGCTGTACTGATGAGCTTTAAGCTTTGTTTAAATGGAGATACATAGTTACTGATAAATGCATCATACTCAATAGTGAAAAGCTGTGAGCTTTTCCTCTGAGATCAGGAAAAAGACAAGAATGTCCTCTCTTACCACTGTTATTAAACACGGTACTGGAAGTCCTAGCTGCAGCAATCAGACAAGAAAAAGAAATAAAAGGCATCCAAGTTGATAAGAAGTAAAACTGTTACTATGTGCAGATGATATGATACTATATAGAGAAAACCCTAAAGACTCCACCAAACAACAACAACAACAACAACAACTATTAGAACAGGTAAGTGAAAAAACAAACTGACATGAATTCAGTAAAGTTGCAGGATAAACAGAACTAAGAGTCCAGGTTTTTGTCCTGTTTAACTGTTTAAACTGAAAGAGCAAACAACACGTCATAGAGTCCTAAATACTTTCTCTAGTATTTGATTATATTCTATATTTCTAGCATTTGATTTAACCATAGATATGATTACATAAGGCAGACTTTGCAAACAAATCATCATGCATAATCAGCACTAATTTTCCACCATTCTTCCCGGATTGTACAACCCACTCAAATCAAAGAGGAAGCTGAAAGGCAAATGTAGACACAATCTGGGCTGTTGCCACAGAACATGTCTCATATGACCCCCTGACACACCTCCACCTGGTAGCCTACAGGGTTCCTCTCCCTCAGCTGTGAGAACCTACTGAATCTGGTCTTGGTTATACATGACAGCCACCATTCCAGCCACGCGAACTTCCCGAAGCTCGTCAAAAGCTCCACAGATGAACACCTCTGTGCCATTAGACCCACCTCCCACAGTCATACAGGACATGAAACTGCCCTCACCCAATGTAAAGAGATTTCTAGAATAAGACACCCGCACGCTTCTAGTAATTACTTGGTTGCATCTAAAACCCACAGGTCCTCCCCAAGCTCCCCATCATGGAAGTCTTCTCATGCTTCTAGAAGTCATGATACCTGTAATTTAAACCCATTCCCTCTTAATCAGTTCACGGTGAGGATAAAATACTTGAAAGGCAATTAGAAATTGTTTCTTGTCTCCATAGAGCAGAATAAACCCAGTTCATCTGCCTTCTGTTTTCTAACACCGCACTCCATTACATCCCTTTTAGAATATTAATTCCATGGGAGCAGAGGACACATACCCCATGCCTCGTCCAGTTCCGGGCACGTCACTGAGCCTCAAATGGCAGACGGAGGACTGCGTCCTTTCCTGTATCAAATTTTCCACTTCAGTAGGGACTTATGCAGTCCAGAGTTACTCGTTCACCAAATATTTACTGAGCACTGAATGCTTCTGTAACCCAATTTCTGCCTCATTTATAGTCTGCCCCCAAATGAGAAATGTCATGCTCCCTAATGTTCAACATGTACCTTCCTTAAGAGAAGCTGAAAATATTTCAAAGTAAATTCAATTAGAATATTCGTGATTATTGCCTAACTACAAAACTTCATTCTACAAAATCTGTTCACCTTATGAGCAAGTTTAATCACACATAACACATTTTACGTTCCTAAACTAATAAAGTGATCTTAGCCACTTAATAAAGGCCATTAAAATATAACTATTTGCATTCATTCCAACTGTTGTCTCCGAATTCCCAGAATCTCTTTTGGAAAAAGTAGAAGGTAAGAAACTTCAGAAATTCAGAAACTTTTATCTCTAAGCGCAGAACTGAGATAATCCATATCGCAGAGTAAACTTTTTTTAGACCTTATAAGGTCTCTAAGGACTCTATAGTCTTCATTTTTTTTTTTTGGATGAATATTTTACAGGATCAAATCTCAAAGTTAGCTCAAGTAATAGTACTCCCCACTTTCCATGCCACTACCGCTCATTTATGATCTGTCAGGCCAGTCACCACCACAGGAAGTTAAGTCACACAGGTTGTGTCCTTTAGCAAACCTCCTGCTTATTCTCTGACACCCCCGTTATATTTAAGGTTTGTGTAAATGGTTTTGTGATGCTGTTTACATTAATTTCCCAGGTGTCTTAATTTAAGCTATTGTGATTTCAGAAGGCACTTTATTCCACTCTTCTAGATAAAAGAGCTAAACTGGCGTTACATGTTCTCTGCTATGAATTTAATGCAACCTCTTAGGTATTGCATCCACTGGTTTCCAAAATTCTGAAAGCATGTTTCCTAGCCACTTTTTCTATTTTTCCTCCTCTTTTATCCCCCATCGTTCAAAAAGAAGATCCCAGGCAGGCAATCTTATTGGCCCTTATATCTTTCAACTTCTTCCCACATAACCAGCATGAGAAATCAACCAAGCTGCAGTGATAGTTAGAGACTGGTCCCTCGGCAAACAGGGCCTTGCCAGAGAATTTCACACCTACCCCTTGCCCCCAAGCCCCCAGACAGAGGGAGCTTACTCAGAAGAAACTTGGTTCCCAGAGGCCTTCAGAGTACACTTCCCGTCCAGAAGGGAAAGGCCGGCATCACACCTGCCTTTGGGGGTCACGTTCCTGGGTCACACAAAGCAGAGCAGCCCTCACGGCTGAGAAGCAGCAGGTAAATGTGAGCTCCCTCCTTCCTCCCTGGCCCAGGGCCACAGGGCACAAGCACAGCCCCACCTAACACAGGAAGCAGGAAGCACAGCCGCCTGGAAGACAAGATATCTATCATCCTTGTTCTTGCTCTGCCTGTTCTGAGAAGGGTGGAGGAAAGAAAGAGTAGATGAGAAGCAGTGTGAAAGAACAGAAGCAGGAAGATCTGTTGTGTGGCAAGCCCGGGATTCCGGGGCCGGGTAATGAGTGCCTCACTGGCTGGGGCATACATGTGCAAAAGAAAGGAAGGCACGCGAGATATGTTTGGGAGGCTGACCACAGGAGCTGGATGTGAGGCAGGGAAAGGAACCTTACAGTTTACAGAACTTTCAAAGGAGGCAACAATTAGGATGATGCAGTGTGGAACGGCATCTGAGCAAGCCCAGACACCGGCAGGGATGAGCAAAGGCCCGCCCCCCGCCTTGCACCAACAAAGGCTGGTTCAACAGTGGAACAGACCCAAGGTGGAGGAGTCCAGGCTGGCTCAAGATCCTCCCCAGAACCTCTCAGTGCTAACTCCACACTGGTTTTTCTATTTGCTTCTCTCAAGGACCTGGGAGAATCCCAGGAGCAGAACCAAAGCCACAAGCATCCCTGGGAACAGTAGATGCCTCCTGATAACAGCCGGAGAACCTGGAAAGCTCTATCTACTCCCGGCATATCGCAAATGCCTTGCTGACCCACCCTGCAAATGAAATGAGCCTCCAAAGACGAGGTTCAGGTTGGCAGAGGGTTTGCCCTGTGGTCTCCTCTCCCATTCAGTCCCACACAGGAGTTTAAGGGAGAAGGGATTCATGTCCGTCAAAAATGTGTCACCTTCCCATCCTACAAAGCCCGATAATGATGCTGTCAATCAAACTGGGGCCAACATGTCTCTAGCACGGCACTGGCCAATGGAACTCATTGCAGTGATGGAAATGGTAGTAGGCATATGAACTGTGGCTAATAGGACTGAGGATTTTTAGTTCACTGACTTTTAATCAACTTTGATAGCCACATGTGGCTAATGGTTACTGTGGATAGTGTAAACCCAGAACTCAAAAAATAAAAATTGATGGGGGTCAGGGGCACCTGGATGACTCAGTCAGTTAAGGGTCTGGCTCTTGATTTCGGCTTAGGTCATGATCTTGCGGTTCATGGGATGGAGCCCTGCATCAGGATCCGTGCTGGGCATGGAGCCTGCTTAAGATTTTCTCTCCCTCTCTCTCTCTCTCTGACTCTCCCTATCCCCGCCCCCACCAAAAAAAAAAAAAAAAAAAGCAAACAAAAAAAAAAACAGTGGACAGATCACATCTTGCAAAGATGCCTGGAAAAAATTTCATGGAATTATATTTCTCTACTGTGAGGAAGTGGACTCTGAACAGTCCAGCAAGTATTCAAGCTATTTTCCAGCACTCAAGTCTTCCTTGGTCATTACCATATCCACACATCAAATATCTATTTGGAAAGCGCTCAGAGACCCTACCACAACCCTCCATTTACTGTGGGAACCTCTCCATGAAGGCCCTGCAGATTTCATGCAGACTTTACAAGCCCCCCAGCAGCAGTGTGAAATTCAGCATCAAGAGAAGCAGTCCATCCCCAAGTCCAAGGATACTGTCCTAAAGGGCAATCAAGGATGCTCAAAATAATAAATGAATTTTGCACCATGCTCTACCTTGTATTTAGTCCTTTCACATGCATTATCTCACTGGAGCCTCACAATTACCTTATGCTGGAAGTACTGAGTCAGCACATTCATCTTACAGAGGTTAAGCGACTTCGCCAAGGCAATATGGCTTGTGTATAGTAACCACACACCTTACCTCAGGCTATCTCCCAAGGACTGAGGGGGATAAAAGACAATCGAGAGAAAGGAAAGTCAGCGTTGGAAATGGGGAAGGTGTAGAAGAGTGATTAGAACTGAGCACTTGGTTATGCAGATCAACTCGTCACCTTAGAAATCAATCGATCTCAGGACGTCTAGGTGGCTCAGTGGGTTAAGCGTTCGACTTAGGCTCAGGTCATGATCTCAAGGTTCGTGGGTTCCAGCCCCGCGTCGGGCTCTGTGCTGACAGCTCAGAGCCTGGAGCCTGTTTCAGATTCTGTGTCTCCCTCTCTCTCTCTGCCCCTCCCCTGCTCATGCTGTCTCCCTCGCAGAAATAAATAAAACATTTTAAAAAATTAGAAATCAATCGATCTCAGTCTCCTTCGTTTAAACATGAACACACGCGGTTCCAAAGAGTTAAGCACCTCAGTCGAGGTCCAATGAAAAGGAGACTATGCCCTAAAATACTAGTTCCCAAAGTATGGTCCCAGGACCAGCAGGAACAACATCACTTGGAAGCTTGTTAGGAATTTAAATTCTCTGGCCCCTTAAGAACTAACAGAAACAAAACTTTGGGGGCAGGGCTCACGGTCTGTTTTGTTCAAACACGCCATCATGTGGGTGAGGCTGACGTTCACCCCCATTTCACAGGCACTGCTCTAGAAGTAGACGTCTAAGGTCCATTCCATTTCCTCTGGGCCACAAACAACTCGGTCATCAAGGGAGCGGAAAGGAAACTGCTGGTTGTGAAGCATCCTGGTGACATCAGCCCTGACCTACTGTACACCTCGGCTAACAGGCTCTGTAAACTCCGTACACAGACCTCCAGCCTCCTGTGGCTGGGGCAGAGAGGAAACTCTTTTTTACTCAGAAAATCTGGGTTTACAGCCAGGAGAAAAAGGTTTATTTTATTGCCAGTACTAGATTGTGCGGAGAGTACCCTAACTTCTAACCTCATTTGATAAATAATATTTGGTACATGATACAATGTCCCCAACTGTAAAAAGGTAAGTTTCTGTAAGAACTGGGGTTCCAGTTTCTCAGAGAATGGAGATAGATGAAAATACACACAGCATCATAAAGCCATTGGTCTGTAGTAATAAAGATAATAATAATAATAATAATAATAATAGCAGCAGCAAGTATTTACTGAATGCTTTCAGTGTGCCCAGCATTGTATATCGGCACTGTTTTTCTTCACCCTCCTGCAATTCCAAGAGGCAACTGTTTCCATTTCATCCCTGAGGCTTTAACAGGTCAAATGCCCTGAGATAACACAGCAAGGAGGAAGTGGGGCTGAGAAGGCAAGCCAGGTCTACTGTTCCTAAACAATCCAAAACACTACCTCTTTTTTCATTGTGACACATTCTAATTTTGAGGCTGTTTAATTTCATTCAGACTCTTTAGGTTAGTGAGTTTTAAGTACTGGATCTTTATCATTTTTTTAAGCTATTATGCCACGTACAGTTCAAAATAGCCCTCAACCCCAAGTTTACCCCAAGTCCTTTAAGCATGTGCTCAAGAACCAGGATAACTCACACTGAAGAATTCATGGCAACACAGACATCCAAAAGCTGGATCAAAGGCAAGAATCAATTTTATTCCCACCATGCTTGGGCAACATGCCCAGGAAAGCCCTGACCACCTGATCAAAGCAAGCCCTCTCTGCTCATTGCTCCACAGTACAGCATCCTTCTCTCTTTTACTGTACATAATACATGGAAATGTCCACACAGTGATCCCACCAAGGGGCGAGCTCTTAAGAGTGGGAACATGACTGATTCAACTGTGTGCTTCTAGGGCAGTAAATACATAATAGACACCTAAGGGACGGTTCTCAAGATCTGTAGCAAGACAGCCAAGTTCTTATGAGACGGTAAAAGTAAACTACAATTTAAATATAAGATGTAAAACTATGAAACTTAAAAAAGAAAATGCTAGAGAAAATCTTTGGGATGTAGGCCTGGGCAAAATGTTCTTAGATTTGATACCAAAAGCATAACCCGTAGAAGGAAAAAGCAAACAAACAAAAAATACATTGGACTTCATCAAAATTAAAAACTTTTGCCCTACAAAAGATCCTGTTAAAAAGATAAAAAAAGGCAAACTACACACTGGAAAAAAAAAATATATATATATATATACACAAGCCATATAACCGACAAAGGACTCATTTTTAGAATATATGAAGAACTCTCAAAGCTCAACTATAAAAACAACCAATCCAGTTAAGGACAGGAGCAAGAAGACATGAATAGACATCTCACCAAAGAGGAGATACAGATGGGAAATAAACACATGAAAAGAAAAAATGTTCGACATCATAAGCTATTAGGGAATGCAGATAAAACCAGGAAGAGACTAGAACACTTATTGGGACAGCTAAAATAATAAACCAGTGCTGGTGAAGTTGCAGAGGGAGCCGATCTCTCCTACATGGCTGGTGGGAATGTAAAATTGTATGGCCAATCTGGAAAACAGTTCGGCAATTTCTTAAAACACAAAATATACACTTAACCATTCAAAATCCAGAAATCACGCTCCTGGGCATTGATCCCACAGGAAGGAAAACATGTCTGTACAAAACCCAGTACATACATGTTCACAGCAACTTCCATTGTAAGAGCCCAAAACTGGAAGCAACCCAAATGTCTTTCAGTAAGTGGTTAGGCAAGCTGTGGTATAACCATACCATGGGATACTACTCAGCAATAAAAAGGAACAGACTATTGATAATGTGACAGCTTGAGTAGATCTCAAGGGTGTTCTGTTAAGTGAAAAAGCTAATTTCAAAAGGCCATATACCACATGATTTTATTTAACTTATGTTTTTCTTTTTTAGAGAGTAAGAAAGAGAGCAGAGGCAGGGGAGAAGGGCAGAGAGAGAGAGAGAGAGACAGAGAAAGAGAAAGAGAGAAAGAGAGAGAATCCCAAGCAGGCTCCATGCTCAGTGTGGAGCCCAACATGGGGCTCAATCCCATTTTGGGATCATGATATGAGCCAAAATCAGGAGTCAGATAACCAACTGAATAAGCCACCCAGGCGCTCCCCACATGATTTTACTTCTGTAATATTCTCAAAATGATAGAGATGGAGAAGAGATTAGTGGTTACCAGGGTTTAGAGATGGGTGAGGGGAGGGAAGAGTGGATGTTACTATGAAAGAGTAGCATAAGGAACAGCCTTGAGGTGATGGAATAGTTCTGTATCTTGACTGTGACGGTGGTTACCGGAATCTACACATGTGAAAAAAAACTGCATAGAGGGATATATGTGCGAACACAAATGTGTGCGTGTAAAACCAGTGAAATCTGACCACACTCTGTGGACTGTACCAATGTCAACTTCCTGGTTCCATTGCACTGTGGTTATGTAAGATGCTACCAATGGGGGTAAATGGGTGAAGAGTACACAGGACCTCTCTACCATTTTTGCAACTTCCCAGAAAGCTATAATCATTTCAAAGTGACATGTTTTTTTAAAAAAGTAAACTATGGACATTTTACTTAAAACAAAACGAATGAAAAAGAGGTGAATATAGCTTCACGACTGGCCAGTGAGATCCCAAACACGGACTTAAATGCACACAGTAGGACTATGTGACTTCATTTTTTTGAAAAGTTAAATCTAATCCTCCAGAGTTTTAAGAGGGATACGTTTCCTAACACCTTAGAGCTACTTCCCCATCCCCCTGATACAATTAATGGGGGGGGGGAAAGGAAAAAAACACCTGATGTGTGAAGAACCCCTTTGGGGAAGCAGGAGTCCTGCCCTGGAATGAACGAACAGGCCCTGTTTCACAAGTACAGAGGCCCAGGGCCTCACAATTTAGAGAGCGCCGGGCCGTGCCAACACACAAGCCCAGGCGTGGCTTCCTTCAGCAAAACTACTGTACTCACCTACCCACGACGGCCAAGATTTAAATTCTGCCTTTCTTCCAAGACAAAACAAAGTCAAACCAACAAAATAAAAAAAAATTTTTTTTTAATCACTTAGCAAACAAAAACCTCAACAACCTCGGACTATATCCAACAAACCTTGTAATTAAAGATGTCCTTCTGATTGACCTCCAAAGCACCCCTTTGCTTTTCAAGTATTCTATTGCCTAGTGAATTCTGGGACACAAGAGCCTACCGAAATTAATGAAAAAAAATGGGAGAAGAAAAATTATTCAAAGCGCTAGAGAATTTCCTGACCCGAGCTGCTTCCATATGCATTTGAAATGCAGATAGCACTGGGGCGTTGGGGGGTGGGGGGGATGCTACTTTGGGAGAAATTTGCATATCAGAACGACTAACAGGTCTTCTTACAGCGTTAACATCCTTTTATTTGATTGGCCTGGAAAATCTTTCAGATTTTTACAATTTTCACTAGCAAGTCCCTTATTTCAGAAGTCATTAATTTTTTTTTAAAAGCCTTAGACAGTACTTTATCATTTTCAAAGCAGTTCCACAAATTACTATGTAGAAAAACAACACTGGTACCTAGGGGCTGTGCTTTTCAGCGGAACACTCGCCAGCCAGGCTGCCTTCCAATTTCAATTAGTTCGGCCATCTTTCCCCCAGGCCCTGGGTCCGCTCTGCTCCACAGAGGCAGACATCAAAAAAAAAAGTATAGATCTACCCACAGAAGCCTCCGGACTCACTGGCCAAGGGCAGACACTCTCAAGTCTAATCAGGAGAATGCCTTCCCATAAAATTACTCACATTTCTGCATTCATGTGCTTTTCTTAACAACAGCACTTTTAAATCTCATTTAAACTGAAAGTCCTCCATTAGCTTCCATGAAAAGATGTATTTTTAAATGCTTTGATCTCCACATGCTCTTTGGTACATTAGTATTCTTCACTCTCCACCATCAGCACAGAACCTAAAAGACCAAGACTTCTGTGCATTTTAAAAAGAAGAGGGAGGGAGAATGAATTATAAGTGTAGCACCTTCTCGCCCTCCTGTCCCCTTGCAGAGTGTACCAGGTTTCCTTATTTATCTTGAGAACTGTACCTCACAAAAGCCAAACTTACCCATCTAAAAACTAATCATCCCCCCAGACCCCACCAGGGAGGGTAGAGGCATCTCTAAAACCTCTGCTTTAGTCTTCCTCCTCTTCACTCTGGTCAAATCAGTGGTTTCCAACCCTTTACTCCTCTGCAAAACGGTTCAAACTGTATTCAAATATTGTTACCATACAATTCCCACAAAGAATGCTCACAGTAGATGCACTACGATGCTCAGAACACCATCCTGGGAAACAAATTTCACATTGGTCTAGAACTTGCAATCCAGAGAGCTCCCTTAATCCTTACCCTGGGTCTAACATCTGCAGGGAGCCACTGGGGTCCAGCAGTGGTGGGCAGCCAGCAATGGGTGGGTCAGTCAGCAGTGGGGGGGGGGCATCCAGGAGTGGGAGACAGCCAGGAGTGGGGGGGCAGTCAGCAGTGGGGGGGCAGTCAGCAGTGGGGGGGCAGCCAGGAGTGGGGGGCAGTCAGCAGTGGGGAGGCAGTCAGGAGGGGAGGGCAGTCAGCTTACTGGAGTCAGTAGACGCTGGACGGATGCAAGAGTGCGGCCTGGGAGGCCGAAGAGTATGTCAGGGAAACTCCAGGTTCTGGGTAAGCAGTGGGGGAACACTCAGGAGTGCGGGGACAGTCAGCAGTCCGGGGGGGCAGCCAGGAGCGGGGGATGGGCAGCCAGGAGTTGGGGGGGCATTAAGCAGTGAGGGGACAGTCAGCAGTGGGGGGGCACTCAGGAGTGGGGGGGGACAGTCAGCAGTGGGGGACAGCCAGGAGCGGAGGGCAGCCAGGAGTGGGGGGGCACTCAGGAGTGGAAGGGTCAGTCAGCAGTGGGGGGACACTCAGGAGTGGGGGGACAGTCAGCAGTGGGGGGGCATCCAGGAGGAGACAGCCAGGAG